>NC_045455.1:29599421-29847565 GCF_002776525.5 Piliocolobus tephrosceles
TCTCCTGGCTAACACGATGAAACCCCGTCTCTACTAAAAATACAAAAAAATTAGCCGGGCGTGGTGTCGGGCCCCTGTAGTCCCAGCCACTCGGGAGGCTGAGGCAGGAGAATGGCGTGAACCCGGGAGGCGGAGCTTGCAATGAGCCGAGATTGCGCTACTACACTCCAGCCTGGGCGACAGAGCAAGACTCTGTCTCATAAAAAAAAAAAAAAAAAAAAAAAAAAGTTAAGGTTTTACTTAAATGGCCGAGAACAAAGAAATTGAGAAAAGTAATAGCATTTTCTGTACAAGGCTGGTTTATGAGTTAAAAATGAGTTAAAACAACTTAATTAGATACAGTTTGTTTGCCTTTTCCGTACAGTTATTTTGTCAGCTTGATTTTTATTTTTTTTCCAATTGAAAAGAGTGTATTTAAAATTACATTAACACAATGTGAGGTCATAAACTCTTTGTGTAAGAGAGGAAAAAGAGAAGCTACTCTATGATAAAGACCAAGGGTTAAAAAGGAAAGAGTATTCCCTGGTGCCCTCTCATCATTTACAACATTCTATAAAACAATGCAGGTAAACAAAGGTTACAACTGCCTAGGTTGCAGCTGCCTGTTTTGGTGACTTAGATTCCATAATCACATTCCCTTAAAGCTCAAAATTACTTAGTTTCAACGGTTTCAATTTTGAATTACTTATTTTCACAGACTTCCGGAGTTCTAGGCCATTCCTTTCCAGCACAACCCTATCTTTCTAATAAAGCTCTATGACTTCCACTTAGCAGAAAGGACAAGTCAGTAAAAAAAAACTGGAGTTGAATTCCATCTTATCCTAGCAAGTCCTCTGTAATTTAGTATGATGTCTCCATAAACTAGCTTAGTAAAGCAGCCCTGGTTTGGGATCAGGATTTCTTTACTTTAATAAATTCATGAAGTACATGAATAAGACCGTATTTAATCAACCAGCAATATTCAAACACCTTCTACACTGAGTACATGTCCTGCTCAGAATATAGAGTCAATGTTCAGGAAACAGCATGATTAACACTTATCCAAAAGGTATCTATATTTCACAATGTTTTTATAGCCATTTTTTTCAGTTTATCAAAGAAGAGAAATTATATCTAAAAAATTTATTGCATATTGAATATCATAGAATTACATATATACTAAAAGCATTTAAAATTCATAATTTTATATAAATTTACACAGTTTGAAATTAGTGCATTTTTTATTTTTATTTTTATTGATTATTTATTTTTATTTTACGAGACTGGCTTTCTCTGTGTCACCCAGACTGGATTACAGTGATGTGGTCTCAGTTCACTGCAACTTCCACAACCCAGGCTCAAGCAATCATCCGATTTTAACCTACCAAATAGCTGGGACTACAGGTATGCACCATTATGTCCAGTTAATTTTACATATATGTATAATATATATAATGTGTATAATTTACATATATTGTATTATATATTATAGATTATTTACATATATTATATATAATTTATATATTATATATTATATATAATTAGCTATTATATAATACATTTACATATTTATATAAATATATATTATATATAATATTTATATCTTTTATATAAAATATAAAAATATATTTTATATAGTACATAAATTTATTATATCTAATGTTTATGTATTTTATATAAAATATACAAATGTGTATATATACATAATATATGATGTATAATTATATATATATAATTAGCTGGACATAATGGTGCACACCTGGCACCTATAAATATTATATTTATAAATGTATATATAGTAGAGATGGAATTTCACCAAGTTTCCTAGGCTGGTCTCGAACTCCTGGACTGAAGTGACCTCTTGCCTTGGCCTCCCAAAGTACTGGCATTAGAGGCATGAGCAACTGCGCCCAGCCTAACGATGACAAATGCCCTTGGATGAGATTCCATGTCTCACATCCAAGTCACTCTGATGCAAGAGGTGGGGTCCCATGGTCTTAAGCAGCTCCCTCCCTGTGGCTTTGCATGGTACAGCCACCTCCAGGCTACTTTTACAGGCTTGCATTGAGTGTCTACAGCTTTTCCAGGAGCACAGGTGAAAGCTGTCAGTGGATCTACCATTGTGGGGTCTGGAGGACAGTGGTACTCTTCTCACAGCTCTACTAGGCAGTGCCGCAGTGGGGACTCTATGTGGGGGCTGTGACCCCACATTTTCCTTCTACACTGCCCTAGCAGAGGTTCTCCATGAGGGCTCTGCCCCTGCAGCAAACTTCTGCCTAGACATTCAGGCATTTCCAGACATCCTCTGAAATCCAGGCAGAGGTTTCTAAACCTCAATTCTCAACTTCTGTGTACCTGCAGGCTCAACACCACTTGGAAGGTGCCAAGGCTTGGCGCTTGTACACTCTGAAGCCACAGCCTGGGCCTTTGCCATGGCTGAAGCAGCTGGGACACAGGGCACCAAATCACTAGGCTGCACACAGCTGGGACACCCTGGGCCAGGCCCAGGAAACCATGTTTCTCTCATAGACTTCCAAACCTGTGATGGGAGGGTCTCTGAAGTGTCCAGAAGACATTTTCCCCATTGTCTTGGGAGTTAACATTCAGCTCCTTGTTACTTATGCAAATTTGTGCAGCTGGCTTGAATTTCACCCCAGAAAATGGGTTTGTCTTTTCTATCTCATCATCAGCCTGCAAATGTTCCAAACGTTTATGCTCTGCTTCCTTTTGAATCCTTTGCTGGTTGTAAATTTCTTCCACAAGATACCTCAAATCATCTCTCTCAAGTTCAAAGTTCTGCAGGTCTCTAGGGCAGGAGCAAAATGCCACCAGTCTCTTTGCATAGCAAGAATGACTTTTACTCCAGTCCCCAACAAGTTCCTCATCTCCACCTGAAACCACTTCAGCCTGGACTTTATTGTCCATATCATTATTAGCATTTTGGTCAAAGGCATTCAACAAGTCTCTAGGAAGTTCCAAACTTTCCCATATATTCCTGTCTTCTGAGCTTTCCAAGTCTCTAGGAAGTTCCAAACTTTTCCAGATTTTGCTATCTTCTTTTGAGCCCTACAAACTGTTCCATTATCTGCCTGTTATCCTGTTCCAAAGTCACTTCCACATTTCTGGGTATCTTTAGAGCAGCACCTCACTCTACCAGTACCGATTTACTATGTTAGTCTGTTCTCATGCTGCTAATAAAGAGGTAACTTAAGACTGGGTAATGTATAAAGAAAAAGATATTTAATTGACTCACAATTCCCCAGGGCTGAGGTGACCTCACAATCATGGCAGAAGGCAAGGGAGGAGCAAAGGCATATCTTATACGGAGGCAGGCAAGGAAGTTTGTGCTGGGAAACTCCCATTTATAAAACCGTCAGATCTCATGAGACTTATTCACTACTAGCAGAACAGTGTGATGGAAACCTCCCCTATGATTCAATTATCTCAATCAGGCCTATTCTTGACACGTAGGGATTAATACAAATCAAGGTGCAATTTGGGTAGGGACACAGCCACACCATAATCTGTTAATGAAATTTATTAAAATAATGGGCTAAATACTAATCATAGAAGGATCCCAATAATCCAGAATGCTGTTTTGAAAAGTACTGTTTAAACATGGAAGATAAGAGAATTTTCTTAACTTGATAACTAATATTACTATCAAAGTACTACAAAGATCTTCCTTATGTTTAAAACACAAGTATTCTCTTCACAAGGATGCCTTATCACACTGCATATTTGCAACATTGTGGCAGTGTATGTTCAAGCAATGTATACTAGTGAATAGAAAATTTGGATATGCTGCAATATTATAAAACATTATAAAATCAATTAAAAATAGTTATTCATATATACAAATATAAGAAAATGTAAAATAATAAAACATTATATTTAATTGACTCACAGTTCCACAGGGCTGGGGTAACCTCACAATCATGGCAGAAGGCAAAGGAGGAGCAAAGGCACGTCTTACACAGAAGCAGGCGAGGGAGTTTTTGCAGGGAACATGATTATAGCCCCACGACTTTTCCTAAGAAATACATAAATACATAAAATACTTTTAAGAAAATTATTTTTATTACAGATGTACTACAATAAATATTTTTAAATTTAGACATGGAAATTCTCAGAGTCATAAATAAATTCGTCATTGCTGCAAATAAGTATGATTCTAATCAAAATTTTATATTTTTAGATAATTTGATTTTATATATATGTATATAATAGATAGAAAAATAAAATTGTTAAGTATTTATGAAGAAGCTTAGAAAAGATAGATATTCCATATAAAATTATAGCATTCGTGACAGTGTGGTTTTACTTTACTATATGATTCAAAATAAAAGTATATCCCTATGTTAAACTATGCACAAAAATAAATTCCAGATAAATGTTGTGTAAGTGTTCAAATCATTTAGAAGAAAATATAGGTGATTACTGCCTGCCAGGAGGGCCTTATTATTTCTCTCAATTTTGGTAGAGATTGGTTAGGCTCCTTTGTGACTCTAGGCCCTGACCTTTCTTTACTTAGAGCACTTTCTTTAGAATGGTTATAATTCTACTTTTTTCCTCACCCCTTTGACACCTTTTAAAACATTTTAAAAGTCTCTTTCCAGTTATACATTCAAGAATGTGTTTTTCAAAAACCTAAGAGCCAATTCTTTGACGTATAATCATCAAGGAAGATAGTGCCCCATCTCCAAATCATTATCTGGATGCAAGTCTTCCTTGTAAGCCTTACGACAAGTTGTAAAACTACTTTGTGTCATGAAGATATGAGAAAGTTTACTTTGCCATTTGGATAAGGCCAATTAACAAAATACAGGTAGCCTATGATCTCCTCTTCACCTCTGCTTTATTTCATTTTATTTTTTATTTCAAAATTGACAAATAAAAAGTTGGACATCTTGGCAACATAGAGGATGATATTTTGAAATATGTATACAATGTGTAATGCCTTGTTTGAGCTAATTATCATGTGCATTACCTCACATACTCATCATTTTTCTACCCTTAGTTTTAAAAGCTCTAACTCCCTTTGTTTTGGTGGAATTGAGTTCAGACTGAGTTCTGGACTCCCTCCTCTATTGCAGTAGTCTTGAATAAAGTCTTGCTTGGCTGTTTAACTTTGCACAGTTTTTTCTTAATTAAGAAAAATTAATATTTTCTAAAGAGATGAAAAATCATAAGCTAAAAAGTAGTAAGTAGTGTACTAGAATTACTCGAATTAAAACTCTCTCTCCTCCCCCATATAATCATGTGATTATATATATATAAAACATAGGGAGATATACACACATATATAGGGATGTATGCACATTATATATTACACACATATGCTTATATATCCCTATATATTATGTACCCATATATGTATATATTTTTCTATATATTAAATATGGTGAATAAAAGAGAATTATAAGTGTATATGTATGTGGATATATGTGTATATATGTATAGGGATAAATAAACACATATATGTATGTATATAGTCATATCATATTTATATAATATATGGTATATATACACACAATATATACATCATATATTATTTGTATATGATACATACATCATATATTATATTGTGCATACATATCATGTATGTACATGTGTATATATACATGGATGGTATATTTATCTATATTATATGTATGTATTTTATATACATATAGTCATACATATGCATATATATGTGTGTGTATATATATGTATGGATATATACAATTTTGGATATAAAAATGGATGGATATACAGAATATGTAAAAGCCCAAAGGATGGAAATAGTCATATGCAACATATGTAATTAGCAAAGTTTTAATAACTGGAAGATATATAAAGAACTACCAATATTCAAAAACTGAAAAGATACACAATTCAAGGTTAAAAAAATAAAGGAAATTCAGGCAAAAGGAGACTTGATGGTCTACTAAATATGTAAACAAATAATTATGTTCAGTGTCATTATTAATCAAGAAATGAAAACATCCCTGAGGTAAAATTTAATACCAAATAGATTGACTATATTCTTTTAGCAGTTTTAATTCTATTTTAGGGTGCAATTTAGTAATATTATGGATAAGCAAAAGTACACATACACTGCATTCTGACAATTTCAGTCTAGGTGGGTTTATCTTAGAGGAACCCAAGTGTGGGGATGTAGATAACAGTATTACATTAATTTCTTTATGGTGGATACAATCTAAATTTTCCTCAGTAGGGGATAAATTGTGGTTTATAAATGCAATGCAGTATTAAACAAGTAAAATGAATATTTAAATCATAGAAGTCTAAGTAGGGATGAAATTCACCAATATTTTTAGTTAAAGAAGTAATTTGCTTCATAATCTGTAGAGTTTTATATCAATTGAAATATTGCAATCACAGAAAATAATATTTTATATTTTAATAAAAATTTATATAAAAATTCAAATTGCATATTTGTGATTCCAACTTCAGACTAGTGGTTATACTAAGGAGAGACAGATGGATACATGTTAGGGTGTTTTGAGGGTATGCTTTAATTCTAATTTTATTTTAATTTTAAACATGAATACAACAAAATATGTACCTATATTAAAAGATGCACAGTTTCAATGGTATGCTTACTTGGAAATTTATAATCTCAGGGGCACATAATATGCTTTTGTATTTCATGAGAATTTTCAGATCCTTCTTATACAATCCTTATCTTACTTAAGAATATTGAATACATAACTAAAGTATTTCCCCTAAAGAGTAATTAAAGCATTAGAAGAGGAGTACACAAATGAGAGACTCAAATAAATTTTATAATTAACAGTCATGTGAAATAGAAGTGCTTCCAAGTGAGACTAAAAAGATTGAGATTGGAATGGAGAAGAGAAGAATATTGTTACTGATGCCAATGGAAAAGATTGTTTGCAGATGTGGATGTCATCAACTCTATTTATAAGTAATAAGATTTCAAGTATTTGAGAACTGAGAAGTATGATTAGATTTAACAATATGCAGGCAATTAGTGATGTTAGCAAGAATCTCTTCAGAACCGTGTTAGGCAAGACTGTTGGCACATGGTGCATTAAGAAGCTGATGTAGAGTGTGGATGCTGAGACAGAAAATCTTCTGGAGACATTTTGCTGTACCTTCTGGATATGGGGCCCTATAATCTGTGTTTTTATAAGTACTACAAGTGAGTCTAAAGCATGTTAATGTTTGAAAAGTTCTATTTTTTTTTAATGTGGGAAACACTAAATTTTGAGAAAACACCTGTAAACAGAGGATAAATAAATTATAAAAGGAATAGCTGATGGACCATGATCCCTTGCAAATTTATCTTTAATTGCAAGTAATAATGAGATTATCTTCCTAAATTGAGGTGGTTTGAAAAAGAAAGACATTATTAGTAAGAAGAATTCTACCAGGGATACAAAAAGGAGCTGATACTATTTCTTCTGAAACAATTCCCAACGATTGAAAAGGAAGGGCTCCTTTCTAACTCATTTTATGAGGCCAGCATCATCCTCATACCAAAACCTGGCAGAGATACAACAAAAAAAAGAAAACTTTTTTTTTTTTGTTGAAAAAAGGCCAATATCTGTGAACATTGATGCAAAAATCCTCAATAAAATACTGACAAACCTAATCCAGCAGCACATCAAAAAGCTTATCCACAATCCAGTTGGTTTTGTCCCCGTGTTGGTTCAACATACACAAATCAATAAACATAATTCACCACATAAACAGAACTAAAGAGAAAAACCACGTGATTATCTCAATAGCTGCATAAAAGGCCTTCGATAAAATTCAACACCCTTGCATGTTAAAAACTCTCAATAAACTAGGTATTGAAGAAACATACCTCATAATAATAAGAGCCATTTTTGACAAACCACAGCCAATACCATACTGAATGGGCAAAAACTGAAAGCATTTCCCTTGAAAACTGGCACAAGACAAGTATGCCCCCTCTCACCACTCCTATTCAACATAGTATTGGAAGTTCTGGACAGGGCAATCAAGCAGGAGAAAGAAATAAAGTATTCAAGTAGGAAGAGAGGAGGTCATATTGTCTCTCTTTGCAGATGACATGATCCTATAATTTAAAAAACCCATAGTCTCACCCCAAAAACTCCTTTAAATGTTAAGCAACCTTCAGCTCAGGATATAAAATCAATGTGAAAAAATCACAAGCATTCTTATATACTAGCAACAGGCAAGCAGAGAGCCAAATCATGAAAGAACTCCCATTCATTTGCAATTGGTACAAAAGAATAAAATATCTAAGAATATAGCTAACAAAGGAAGTGAAGGACCCCTTCAAGGAGAAGTACAAACTGCTGCTCAAGGAAATCAGAAAGGACACAAACAAATGGAAAAACATTTAATGCTCATGAATAAGAAGAATAAGTATGGTGAAAATGGCCATACTGCCCAAAGTAATTTATAGATTCAATGTTATTCCCATTAAACTACCATTGACATTCTTCACATATTTAGAAAAAAACTATTTTAAATTTCATATGGAACAAAAGGAGTCCCTATAGCCAAGACAATCCTAAGGGGGGAAAAAAACTGGAGGCATCATGCTGCTTGACTTCAAACTATACCGCAAGGCTACAGTAACCAAAAGAGCATGGCACTGGTACAAAAAAAGACCAAAATGATGGAACAGAAATAAGACTACACATCTGCAACCATCTGATATTCGACAAACCTGGCAAAAACAAGCAATGCAGAAAGGATTCCCTACTTTACAAATGGTGGTGGGAGAACTGGCTAGCCACATGCAGAAAATTGAAACTGAATGCCTTCCTTACACTTTATAAAAATTATCTCAAAATAAAGACTTAAAGCTAAAACCCCAAACTATAAAAACTCTGGAAGAAAATCTAAGCAAAACCATTCAGGACATAGACACAGGCAAAGATTTCATAATGAAAATGTCAAAAATCAATTAAGTAAATACAAATTTTTGAAAAATGTATGCATATAGACCTGTAAATTTTAAGAGCTCATGTATAGAAAGAAAATGTTTTCAGTTATTCCTAGTTTACAGACAATCATCCTAACTTTTATAAATTGTATCTGTGCTTTCTGTTAACTGGTGTCAAACTTTTTTTCCCTAATAATTCTATTTTGAAGAAGAGATGAAATTGGTCACATTGTAGGTCACTTGGTACTCTTTCCTCTTTAAATCATGCCTGAATGTCATCAGTTCATCTTTTCATACACAAGGGATATGGAAAGAACATTAGGATATTTTGATAAAGACCTTTAATTTGTGTGGCAGAATGAACACGATAATATCATGGGGTAGCTGAGCTCTAGATTTATATATTACACCACATGCCGAAAAAGGAGGCCTTTTGTAAACAAGAAGCAAATTAGGCAATGCAAGCTTGCTTTGATTTTTTTTTTTTTTTCATTTTTTGGCTGGAGAAACAAAGAGAGACTATCACAGAAAATAATCACTTTTTTCTAGCATATGTGCAAAATTTGCTTAATCATCCCATAGAATTTTTTTTTAATATGGCTTTAGCATTTGAGAAGAATTGTGAGTGAAATGGTGTTAAGGGTTTGAAGAATAAGAGTATACAGAGTCCTATATCAGTATTGAATTGGAAATGCTGACATTACTCCTCAGGCTATTCTCACATATTCTTTTGCTGTCTCCTGGGAAAAGAGGCGTGGCTACAGTCACTTTCACCCTGTCAAAGAGGACAACCACATGAGTCTCTCTGACTGTTGCTCACTGGAATCAGAGCCCATTCTTTCGCTGCATGAAAGACAAAAAATAGATATGCAGACATTTGCTATTCCACTAAAGTAATTTAAAAAATCATTCTGAAAGTTTGGTTTGTGCATTTTTCAAATATATTTTTCAAATATTTAGCATACTATTTTAAAAAGAAAAAGTTTTAGATTCAGATTTGGATTTGTTTGTCCAATGACATGATTCAGCAATGCTGAGGTGTTTTTACCTATAATTTATCATTTTACTCTTAAATAAATGGGTATGGTTAGCATCCTGCTTTCAAAGATGTGGTAACTAATGCTTATAGACATTAAGTAACTTGTTTAAAACCACTTTCTTAATATGTCTTGTGTTAATTCTTGTCTTCCCATATTAAAAACAAGTCATTATGGTTATAAAGAAATCTCTCTGTCTCTCTCCTTTCTTTTTCTTTTTCTTTTTTTGAGGAGTCTTGCTCTGTCTGTCACCCAGACTGGAGTGCAGTGGCACGATATGGGCTCACTGAAAGCTCCGCCTCCAGGTTCACACCATTCTCCTGCCTCAGCCTCCTGAGTAGCTGGGACTACAGGCGCCCGCCACCACACCCGGCTAATTTTTTGTATTTTTAGTAGAGACGGGGTTTCACCATATTAGCCAGGATGGTCTTGATCTCCTGACCTCCTGATCTGCCCGCCTCAACCTCCCAAAGTGCTGGGATTACAGGCGTGAGCCACCGTGCCCAGCCTTTTTTTTTTTTTTTTTTTTTTTTTTTTGGTATTTGTGGTTAGGGTTTCACGGTCTCATGGAGATCAAGATATACAACATTCTGCAAAAAAACTTGACATTCAAAACCAAAATATATTTGTAAGAAGGCTCCAAAATCATCCAGGAAAGGAAACCATGAGTGTGAAATTAAAATACAATGCTCCTCCCCAGGCAAAACCATTTTAATCCTTCACTACATCAGAACGTTTTATAACAGGGCGACAGCTTTGACAAAATTGTTTATCCGAATCTGTTTGCATTTACCTATGAACATTTCTATTATATTCTTTGATTTCTCCTCCGGCCACACAAGTTTATTGAAAAAAAAAAACATGTTTTTTCTTTTATTTTTCATTTCACCTAGGTACAATTTTTTCATTTTACCTATAAATTTCTTTCTATGCAATTCAGTTAAGAAGCTGTTAAATAAAGGTGAAATATTCTGCTTTCCAAATAAAACCTTTCAAAATAGGTTTATTGTTTTTTAATCAAAGACGCTTTAGCATGTTATGTTCTAAACCCTAAATCTGTCCCCTTTAACAAAATGTGTATTTAGTATCACTTTGCAGTACAATTTATTACTTTCATGTGTATTAGCTCTCTGATTCCTCATATATTAAGCTCTTTACAACCTGACATATTTTCCCGCTATCTGAAATGCTTTTCCTTTCCATATTCACCAGCTTACTTAAACTTCAGCTTTAATTTCACTTGAAATTTTACTACTTTAGGAATCACTTAAGTCACTCTTCGACTAGACTAGACCTACATTTCAGATAGCTATGCCTAGCAACTTGCATTAGTCTTCTGATTCTTGACAGCTTTGTAATTTTCTGCTTGTTTCCTTGCTATCAGTATGCTCCTCGAGAGCAAAATTCTTGTCTGCTTTGTTCCTCTTTTAACTTCATCAAACTACAATAGTGCTTCATATTGTTAGGCATCCATAATTATTCTCTAACAAATATGAGTGAGCATTATGAACTCTGAGGTACAACATTTCATTCCAAACCATGTAGAATGCATGCATGCACAGTCACATATATATATACATGTATATATAGTGACTCTATGCATACATGTATACATGTGTATATATATAAAATATACATGCATGCAATGCAAAGTACATGGTTTATAATTAACTATATATATAATGTATATGTTTATATATGTACATGTATATATAGTTATTTTAAAAGTTGGATTCAGTAGAAGTGGCTTTAGTTTACACTTTGCATTAGTTTTTAGAATGCCTATTTATATACCTTTTTTGATCTCCAATTTCCTCACTGATGATATAATCTCTACCCCTTCGGTGATTTGTTTCAAGATTTCAATCAGGCAGTACTTATAAAGTGTCCTTTCCAAGGTACAGTTAAATTCTCAGTAACTATTGGCTTTTATCATTGTGTGCTGAGAAATTTTCATTCATTTTACAATAAGCAGAGAAGAAGCAGTCTATATTTTGTGAAAGTAAGAACATAGATAATAATAACAAGTGTAAAAAATATAGAGAGGCTTAGATTATATTTAAGCATATGAGAAGATGATAGTAATTGGTTTCATTTTCTATTTTTGTTTTTGCTCTTTGACTGTATTTTATTTGTTCTTCTTGTTTTTTCTCCACCCTCATTTTCTTTGAAATCAGAAACAAAAAATTGATCCTAAACAATTTGAACTCTTTTTATTCATGGCCTAGTGAGACCTCCAGTTGATATATGTGATTGCCCCAGGTGAAAAGTTTGATTACTCTCATGAAAAGAGTGAAAGGACGGTAATGAGGGAATCACTTTCGCAGACAGTCCATGGCTCCTGGGTTTGCATACATAGCATAGTAGAGATGGGAAAGAAATTACAGAGGGACTGTTTCAGAATGTGGATTGACCTGGAAAGGAGCCAAGGCAGGTGGGGAAGGCACAGTGCTGGAACCACCTCAGCAGCATGATACAGGCATGTCTGCCTTTCCCAGTTATGTGGCTGCTGTATCATAAATTCTATGCTGTGTGCACTGCACCCCGCTTCTCTTTCTTGCTTACTGTTCTTTAGCTAAATTAATTTTTTCTGAAATAATTTGGTCTTTTGTCAAAAGTATAAAGTTTTTCAAATACAGGTAACTTGCCCATTTTTAAGTAGGAGTACTTTGATTTTCATATTAGTACTGTGGTCTTCAGTGGTTTAAGTCACAAAGACGAATATCATAAGCTTGGAGCATAGTGTGCTGTGTACGTTTGTGTAAAAATGTGTATCCTCTTAGATTACCTGGTGGATTATATTAGAGTGGTATATATAAAATAAATGTACAGTGTCAAGTAAAAGACCTGGTATTAACATATTTTAATTATATTTCTCTTTTTGAATGACATAAGACATGCTCATTCAAATGACAAATTTATTTCTCTTTTTTCTTTTTACAATAGCAAAAAGAAAAAATATTCAAAAGAAATACAACAAATATATTCACAACAGCAATAGTATTTCTGACACAATTTATTACTTTAATCACATGTTTAAATTTTACTTAGAAAGCAATTTAATAATCAAGTTTGTACTACTTTATTTTCACGTATTTATTGAATTTCTGTATTATATTATCCTACTCTTTGATTGACCCAGAAAGGTGAAATTTAGAAAAGATGTCCAAGTTAACTTTGTTCATTGTACAGTTAAATAAATATTAGCCAAAGCAAACTTGGCTTATCCAACTTGCATATTAAGAATTGAAATTGACTAAAAGTTTAAGGTATTCTAATCATACATATTACTATTAGGATGAATTTTTTAATTCACTCATTATTTCCCATTACCCTTTACACATATACCTATTATGACAGTTATTGCAGTGTGTCTTAGCTATTTATGTGTTTGTGTCTACAAAAATTCCCTAAGTTGGAGCTATTACTTCAGTATCCCTAATGTTTGATATGTAAGTACCTAAGAAACAGTGCTGTGCCAAGTAATAGTTTCTGGAGATAGGCCAATTAAGATACTGATTTAGTAGATTTCACATGATACATTTACATATTTTAAGAGATATTCAATTTATTCCATTATTTATAAGAAAATGTTACATGGACATTCCTTGGCTTCATGTTATTCATATTGAAAAACTGAGAAATTAAAAAATAACAGTGCCACATACCAAGTATGATCATTTGATTGCCCATGATAAAAAGTGATCTACTGTGTAAAACATCCCTGTCAGCATGAGACTGTCTTTTTGCAATTTTGGCTGTATTAAGAGTTGTTTCTTTTGAAATGGAAATGAACTCATTATTTATCAAGTCTTGCAGAGCTCTACTTAATTCCGAATATTACATCAATGATAATTTCCTGCACATTTTAAATCATGCTAATGAAACAATTTTCTTTCATATCTTAACTTGTATAATGCTTATTCTTTTTATACTTTTATGAATAATTTAGTTTAGATTCTAGAAGCAGGAAAAATGCTGAGGTTGAGATTATTTCTAGGCAGTGGGTATGAATAAACTACTGATTAGAACATACAAATTACTAGTTATGCCTAAAATTCAGTAAGGAATATGGAGCATTTAAACCACATGCAAAATATGAAAACACAAAGGTTACATGTATCCCCAATGCAACAGGTTTAAAGAATGCAAAGTACCACTTCAGGCCAAGATGTAATAAGAGAGACTGGATTTAACTTCCTGCATGAAACAAGTAAAAACCCAGACAAAATAAATGTTGGCACAATTTTTATGACATCAGTCTCTAGTTAATGAAAGGTAGTAATCTCCTAGAGATGGGAAATAATCTGAAAGTCTAAAATTACCTACAGTCCCAGTCCAGAAAGAGAGAAACCAGGTGGATCCCAGAAAACTTTCAGAAGTGAGGAGACAGAGGAGAGAATCTGCAATCATCAAGGTGGCTAAAAGTCAGAAGGCACAGTAAAGAAGAATAGCGTTTGCCCAAAGAGAGGAACTGTGGTGATCCATATATGGTCCCTCTCAGGAATTTGGGAGAGTATCTACCAGCACAGACATGTGAGGAAACCACCCAAGAACAGGATAAAAACAATTAAAATAATGGAACACCTGAAATAATCAGTTAACAACACCTGGCACTAGTGAAACACTGCCAGCCAAATTAGAACACCATGTAATTCAAGAGTGATTGGGAAGACTAAATAGACCAAGCTGGCCTAGAATAAATCCTCCTCAAGCCCCAAGAGAAAATACTATTTTGATGTAACTTAACTATTCCAGAACAAAGGTGAAGAATCTTGGCTCATGCTTGTAATCCCAGAACTTTCGAGGTTAGTGGATCGCTTGAGGTCAGGAGTTCGATACCAGCCTGGCCAACATGATGAAGCCCCCGTCTCTACTAAAAATACAAAAACGTTAGCCAAGCATGGTGGCGTGTGCCTTTAATCCCAGCTACTAGGGAGGCTGAGGCAGGAGAATTGCTCGAACCCAGGAGAGGGAGGTTGCAGTGAGCTGAGATCATGCCACTGCATTCCAGCCTGGGTGACATGAGTGACTCCATCTCAAAAATAAATAAATAAATAAATAAATGAAAGAAAAGAAATATTTATGATTATTAGAAATATCTAGCACTCAATAAGGTAAAATTTGCAGTACTTGGTATCCAACACAAAACTAGAAGGTATGCAAAAAAGCAGGAAATACAACCCATACTGAGGAGAAAAACCAATTTATGAAAACTGACCGAGATCTGACAGAGATGTTGGAATCATCTGACAAGGATATTGAAACAAGTGTTCTAAGTGTATTCTTTACTTTCAACAAACTGGAAGAAAGATTGATTATGTTACAAAGCAAAAGAAGAGATACTTTTAAAAAGTAAATCAAACTTCTAGAAATGACCATCATAAAAATCTGACATAAAAAATGCACTATGTGAGACTAATGGAAGAAAAAGGTTAATGAATTTGAAACAACAGAAATGCTCCCAAATAAAACTCAAAAAGGCTTGAAATGTGGAACAACTTTAAGAGGCCTTACATATGAGTAACTAGCGTTTCCAAAGAAGAGAAGGTAGGGAAAGGAAAAAAAAAAAAATTTAAGAAATGATGGCAGAATATGTGCCAGATTTGGAAAAAAGTAGTATAAACCCATATGTGTAAGAAGCTCAGAGATGTCCAAGCACAAGAAATGTGAGAAAAACTAACAAGTCACTCCACAGTCAAAACAGGTAATAAATGGAAACGGGAGATTATAGTCAATAGCAAAAGTGCTCATAAGTGGTTATTGATTTGAGGATGGGTTGTAGGAATATATTATTTCTACTGAGTTCATCAGGGCACAATGATGGATAATACAGTAATTTCCCTTTAGCTGTGAGCGTAAATTCCAACACTCCCCGTGGAAGCCTGAGTCCAAGGATAGCATTTGAACCCTGTATGTGTGTTGCCACACGGTACCAGAGTTAATCCGTCCTTTCATGTTCCATCCCCTGGTGCCTTGTTGGCACCTTTGTGAATGTAAGTTCTATTGGGCATCTCCTTCGAGAAAAGCCTAGTTTCATAATAATTGAAGACATGCTTTGAATACTTTGTCCTAATCAACTTCTTCAGCTGCTGGAAATGGGGAAGCAACTTCTTCACTGGCACAAGCAACCTCTCCTATTTTATATTTTTCAGTCTACTTATTCCATCCTTCACTTGCAGTAGGTGGCTTGGTGTCACTCATTTCAGGGGATCCCTTTGAAGTGTTGGCATCGACTCAATGCTTTCTGGTGTAACACATTGCTTTCAATCAGAACACGTTTCTGTTCATGTCTTTCACCCACAAATTTAATGCTTGTAAATCTTAACCAATAACTTATCATGCAGTGTGATGTTTGCATCATTAGTTGTGACAGCAAAGCTAGCACATGTTTTCTTCTTCGCCGCAATTTTAGGGATAGAAGATTCATGCTTACTGTAGATCTTATCAACCTCAACATACTTTTTTTTTCTTTATTAAGTTTAGAACTTTCGTCTTTTCACTTTAGGAATAACTTCATAGCTTCTCTGGCATATCCAAATTGCTAGCAAAACTACTCTTGTGTTTGGGGTCCTTATGAACCCAAGCCCTGCAGTGCCATGACAGTGAAGCTGATAGCTGAGATGGCTGCTAAATGACTTATGGGCAGAATGCAGACAATGTGGAGACTCTGGACAAAGAAATGATTCAAGTCCTAAGTGGATGGAGTAGGACAATACAAGATATCATGATGTTACTCTGAATGCCAAAAAATTTAAAACTTAGGAATTGTTTCTTTCTGAAATTTTCCATGTAATATTTTTGGACCATGAGTAACTTAAACCTTGGAAAATGAAACTGTGGATAATGAGAAGCTACAGCACTGTTAACTGTCTCTTTTAGATCAACACTTACTAAGGATATAAATTGTGAGAAATTCACCAGCTTACTTTCTGTAGAAAAATACTGAATTCCTGCAGTTACACACAAACTCCTGATTCTATCTGAATAAACTGGATAGAAGAAATGACACAGCATCTTGTCTCCATTTATGAACTGTTGACTATAGCTATTAATGTTCAGTTTGTAGGCTATATATAGCAGAGTTAACTATGTTTTTCAGACCTCTAGGAAGAAGCACTATCAAGGAATTGAATGTTGTATGAGATACTAAATAGTAGGGTTTCTGAAATCCATCTGGCCAACAATGAAGATAGTATATTGTTAAGACAGCCTAATGGGAGTGAAGAAAGTAGATTGTAGCTACCACTGGAGGTCATAGGTTGGTGTCCTCCTTTGAATATGTCTAATGGGACTCTGGTTAGAATATATTCAAAGAAAGTGAAAATAGTACTTTGATAGCTTCAAGGGAAATAAATCATGACATACATAATTACTCTCCAAAGTTAACACAAAGAACATCTATGGAAAAGCAATGGAATGGCATCGTTAAACAGGTAAATGTTTGTGAGTAGATTATATACAATTAAGACTCATGGCACGCACAATATTTTTTGGTTAATACCTTATTCCTAAATTGTACAAATGTCATCAATATTAATACCAACAATATATACGATGGTAACATCAGTCCTGATCCATGCATTTCAAATGTTCTGTGGGGATGTTAAGTTAGCCTTGCTCTACTAGGTAAGGTTGAAATAACAACCCTGGAAGTTAATCATTGTGGAAAAAAAAAATTATCATCATATATATAGAGAGAAATACCTGTGTTCTAGGAGTCTCCCTACGTGCAAAATGAGCTTGAGAAGAATACAAACACTATTGGAATGCACTCATCAAATAATGACTCTAAAGGAATATCATATTCATCAGCAAGCTGTGACATAACAGTTTCATCACCTACAAAGAACTTCGGAATTTGTAAGATACATGTAATTCGATGTTTTTAGAGGTCATTGACCATGGGGTAGGGGTGAGAAATGTTTGAGACTTAGGCAAAATGAGAAAATTTGTAGGAAATTTATGATGGACCTAGGTAATTGAGGAATGGGCACTGGAGATTGTGGACTATATCACTGGTCTTTAACCTTCCAGGTGCAACAGTACTACAGACTGAAAGAAAATTTATATTTTTCTCTTGGTGCAACTGTTTGGAGTTGGAAACAAAAATAGGTGGTACCAATTTGGGGAACATAGAAGGACAGCATTATATAATGATACTTGGAAGCCAGTATATTAAGTAGTTCTACCGTTCCATCTGATACACAGTTACACAAAAAAAATTGGATGGGATCTACAATTTACTGAGCAATGACCTCTAATCACCCTCCTTGGTCATAGGAAATATTGGGTATCTAGGAAAATGTTTTCTTTTTAGAAGGAATAAAGAATGATGCAGTAATTTTTACTGTTACATGGTTTATCAAGCCTTCTTTTAATTTTCCTTCCACAGGTTTCTGCTCTAATAAGAGTTTCTATATTTACTCATTAGATGAAATTAAAAACAGATTTGTATAGACAGTGATCTCTGTGATGAGAATGTAGAAGCTGATGTGAAATCCCTGACTGATGCAATACCTATTGAAATGTTCGAAAGCAGAAAGTAAATTTATCTTTAGAAAAACTACACATTTAATTAACCCGTCTCCCCTTAACATAGGATAATGGAGGAAAAAGAGTGATTGAGCAGGTGAAAGAATATCCAAAGGTCTTTAAAGGGATATGGTTGTGATTAACATGCTCTGAAGAAGGAATTCCCACTCTCCATCACAAGGTTCAAATCGCAGTGGTCATCAATGGAATGACTTTGCATAAAACTTTGCAAAAAAGATATTGTAAGACAAATAATAGCTATCTAAAAATATTTAGTGATGTGATATTGACTGAGGAGGAAGGAGTTATATTGCCTGGATATACTGATAGTATTTCAGAATTACAGCAATAGAAACACAAGAATTAGGGATAATGAGGCAAGAGAAATAAAAGAGATGGAATTTAAATATGTAACAGTGATTTAATATAATCAAGTTTAACAATATTTGAACAACGCTTAACTCCTCCAACAGTTATGGAAAAGATGCAAAATAATTTAAATTAAGAAAAATTTTAAATGACTATTCTGGAAGATTGTTAACTTTCCAATTTAAATAATTTTATGAATTGCCAATTTGTATATTTTGAATGAGATCAGATTTTAAAAAGACTGAAGTTTCACAAAGTAATACAGAAAGATAAAAAAATTACCTTTAGTGGAAGTTAAAATCTATGTCTCCTACACCACTTGGAGGGATTTAATAAAGGCCAAATCAAATTTAATATTTGCAGTGAGAACCAAGGGCACCAAACGTTACAAATAGAAAGTTCATGAAAACAACAACAATAAAGCAATAATATTTCAGATAAATTAGAAGTATTAAGAAGGCATAAATAGAATATTCAGGAAAAGGAAGATAAGGGCACAAGCAAAACCCCAAGGGATTTTCTGTATTGGGTCTAAAGCAATACTCAGAAGAACATTGATATTATCATTGAATAAAGGAGAAAAAGCAGAGTTCTACAAGGCTCACTAAAATTTTTCATTTCCCGATTTTTTCCTTAGAAATAACATCGCTTCCATAAAAACTTTGAGAATAAAATCCAATGATATAGGCTGTATTTTTGATGAAAATAGCAGACATCGTCTTAATTTGCAAATCACAAGATATAAAGAAGGGCTGTTAGAGGCATTGGCAGCTACACACCATGTTAAAGAAGTAGAGAGATAATGTCCAATTCTTTTATTTCATGGAAAAAGGCAAACAATTCTCAGTTCTTCAGGGACATGACATAGCCTGAGATTTAAACAACCATAATTTACATACAACATTGGATATTTTATGTATTGACTCCTCTGTAATCTCTTTGACACAGAGCGAAAGGAGAGGTGAGAGAAAGGGAGAGGAGTGGGGAGGAGGAGAGAAAAAAGAGGAGGAGAGGGGTGAGAATGGAAGGGCAGGGGAGAGCATGAGGAGGGAAAAGATAAAGAGAGAGGAGAGGCGGGAAAGAGAGCGAGCAAGGGAAGGAGGAGAGGAGAGAAGAGAGGAGGGGACAGACAGGAGAGTAGGAAAGCAGAGGAGGGGGAGGGGACAGAGGGAAGGAGAGGAGGCTGGAATATAAGAAACCTCACAGATAAGCAACGTTGGAAAAAGTTGTTCATCAGAAAATTAATATGTCGTGTTGCTTGTCTCCACTAATTTTGTACACTCTCTTGCACCAAAGAAGAGATGCCTGTGAACTACAATTTCCATTGTCCCTTGGTAAAAGTTTCAGGTTAGACTGAGAAACGCTGGGCACAATTTGGAAGACAGAAGAGAAGACACGATTTTTCTACTGCACTTGTGAGAAGACACATAGACATTAAGCAAGGTAAATATTGTGGCAATTTCTGCTTGAGTGTTAGGGAATCATCTTTTCATTGCAGCTTGTAGTTTAGACACTGAATAATGGTTTCCACCAATTTTGACACATGCTGAACAGACAGTTGTCTACCTTTCACTCATTAGCCTGTCCAATAACAAATAAAGATTTTCTAATTCCCTTACTGATTAAAATATGTCAAACAAAGTGTGTTTCCAGCTAGAACACCAATGACACTGTATTTAGTACTTGTATTTGGTACCAGGAAACAGAACCAAAAGTTAAAAATTTGATTATTTAGTTTATCTCCCCATGTTAGGTGGAGTGTTTTTGTCTTGCTTTGTTTTGTTTTTCACCTGTAGGCAATGGGGTACCATTAGCTCACAGCAGACAAAGGAAGTAGAAGTTTCTAACGTTAGTGCCTTTACTTTGGAATGTAAACTAACCATCTTCTCCCAGAAGGTAAGAGAGTCTCTATCTAGTTTCACTACAATGGATTATAATAACCATTTCCTGGGACATAAATCTATAAATCATTACGAAGCAATACACAGTCTCTAGCTTACAGGGCACATACAATCAATCATTTTTTCTTTCTTTATTTTTAATTGACAAGTATAAACTGTCTCTGTGTATGGTGTACATGATGTTTTGATACACACCTACCTTGTGAGATGACTAAATTAAATTATTTTAACACATTCAATATATGCATTACTTCACATAATTTTTTTCTGGTGAGAACACTTGAAATCTACTCTTTTAGAAATATGTCTATAATATATTGTTAACTCTAGTGAGCATGAGATCAACAGATTTCTTGAACTTGTTCGTCCTGTCTAACTGACTTTTTTGTGTTCTTGCCCAGTGCTCTTTGACAGAAATCCCAGATCATGAACACACATGAAAATATTCATGGAGAATTGTCTTCTATCAAATTTTATGGAAAACTAGTATTTTAAAAAATGGCACATCTAAGAATGAGGTGTGTAATTAAGAATTTAAATGATATTTGATTTTTTTCTGTGATTTTTTTCAATGATCATCTGAAAAAATAGATTGTAGAGTTTACGTAAACGTTTAGTTTTATTGGTGAGTGAGAAAAAAGGGACAAAAATGTTCAGATAATTGGTACCATATAACTATTTTTATAGATCATGAAATTTAGTCTAACTATGGAGAAAAACAAAACAAAAATAACAATGTCAATGTTAGTGGAATAAAAAGGGTTGGAATAAAAAAATAAGTCATGGCCTTTGAGATCCACTGATGAAATTTGGTAGGACAGCCTGTAAGAGTACTCTCTGCCAGTGAGCTGATAAAATGACTTTAAAGAAATAAAAATAAAGACATTTTTAGGTGCATTGTTAGAGACAGTTTGAGTTTTCTGACGATAAAATTACAATGATAATTTGACAGAAACTATATGATAAGCAGAAAATATAGTAAGAGGTTAACGAGCAAAAGAATAGACAATTAATACATGTGGTTGAGACTAGAGTAGAAATAACCAATTATTGAGTACATTTTACAGAGTGGAAATGATTGTAGACAGCCAAGGTAGTTGACACTTTTACAGAAGCTGAGGTAACCCGTATGAATTGTATGGCAGAATTTACTGAGATAATAATGAAGAACTAGTCCTCCAGGTACAATTTTCATTTTTTGTTTTGTTTTGTTTTGTTTTGTTTTGTTTTTTTCTGGGAGTGGCAGATAAAACAAACAAACAAGCTGTAAATTACCAAATCACAGTCTATGTAATGGTGGAGGTGGCTCATCAGCATGTTAAAGTAATCTGCTTTGTATTCAGATTCTAGAGAATAGTATCCTATGGTAGAATTAATATTTGGGATTTAACTAAGGCTAGGTTGGACTTCTTTCCCAAGATTTCTAAATTCCCTTTGAGTTACATTCTATTTTTCCAATTTCACAGAGGAAGAAAAAAGATGCTTAAACCATATTTGAGTTGTAAGCAATACCCCAATGTTTAAATCACAGTGAGCTGTTCATTAAGGGCTATGAGACTCCTTTAAAATTGGTGGGTAGTATAATAGAATGTTTGACAGCCCAAGGGATCAAATGAACAAGAGTTAGAATTAATAACATGTATTTCAGTAAAAAGATTAAAAGTTTAAAATAATGTATATAGTAACTTCTCCATTCAAAACAGGAATGCAAAAACAATTTAATTTATTTTTGCATAGGCCTATACTATTATTTCCAAAATTTAATGTTATTTTATAATATTTTGTACTACTTTCTATCACTTGATACTTTTTAGTTTTATTTTTTTTTGTATAAATCTGGGGATAAATGTGCCCAAGGGCATCCTTGTCTTGTGCCAGTTTTCAAAGGGAATGCTTCAAGTTTTTGCTTATTCAGTATGATATTAGCAGTGAGTTTGTCATAACTAGCTCCTATTATTTTCAGATATGTTCCATCAATACCTAGTTTATTGAGTGTTTTTAACATAAATGGATGTTGAATTTTATTGAAGGCACTTTCTGCACCCATTAAGATAATACTGTGGTTATTCTCACTGATTCCGTTTATTTGATGGGTGAAGTTTATTGATTTGTGTGTATAGAACTAGTCTTGCATCCCAGGGATGAAGCTGACTTGATTGCGGTGTATAAACTTTCTGATGTGCTGCTGGATTTGGTTTGCCGGTACTTTATTGAAGATTTTCTCATCAATGTTCCTCAGGGATATAGGCCTGAAGTTTTCTTTTTTTGTTGTGTCTCTGCCGGGTTTTGGTATCAGGATGATACTGGCCTCATAAAATGTGTTAGGGAGGAGTCCCTTTTTTTCAACTGTTTGAAATTGTTTCTGAAAGAATGGTACCAGCTCCTCTTTGTACCTCTGATATAATTCGGCTGTGAATCCATCTGGTTCTGAGATTTTTTGGTTGGTAAGCTATTTATTATTATCTCAGTTTCAGAACTTGTTATTGATCTATTCATGGATTCAACTTCTTCCTGGTTTAATGTTGGGAAGGTGTATGTATCCAAGAATTTATCCATTTCTTCTAGATTTTACAGATTATTTGAATAGAGGTATTTATAGTATTCCCTGATGGTAGTTTGTATTTCTGTGGGGTCAGTGGTGATATTCTTTTTATCATTTTTTATTTAGTCTATTTGATTCTTCTCTTTTTCTTCTTTATTAGTCTAGCTCATGCTCTATCAATTTTTTTCAAAAACATGGCTACTGGATTCATAGACTTTTTGACAGGTTTTTTTGTGTCTCTATCTCCTTCGGTTCCACTCTGATCTTAATCATTTCTTGTCTTCTGCTAGCTGTTGGATTTGTTTACTCTTGCTTCTCTTGTTCTTTTAATTGTGATATTAGAGTGTTGGTTTGAGATCTTTCTAGCTTTCTGATGTGGGCATTTAGTGCTGTAAATTTCCCTCTAATCACTGCTTTAGCTGTGTCTCAGAGATTCTAGTACATTGTCTCTTTGTTCTCATTGATTTCAAACTTGATTTTTTGCCTTAATTTAATTATTTACCCAGGAGTCAGTCAGGAGCAGGTTGTTCAATGTCCTTGTAGTTGTGTGGTTTTGAATGAGTTTCTTAATCCTGAGTTCTAATTTGGTTGCACTGCGGTCTGTGAGACTGTTTGTTACGATTTCAGTTCTTTTGCATTTGCTGAGGAGTGTTTTACTTCTAATTATGTGGTCAATTTTAGAGTAAGTTCCATATGGCACTGAGAAGAATGTATTTTCTGTTGTTTGGGGTGGAGAGTACTGTACATGTCTATTAGGTCTGCTTGATCCAGAGCTGAGTTCAAGTCCTGAATATCCCTGTTAATTTTCTGTCTCATTGTTCTGTTTAATATTGACAATTTGGTGTTAAAGTCTGCCACTATTATTATGTGGGAGTCTAGGTGACTTTTTAGGTCTCTAAGAACTTGTTTTATGAATCTGGGTGCTCTTGTATTGGGTGCATATATAT
Source organism: Piliocolobus tephrosceles (assembly GCF_002776525.5). Taxonomy (NCBI): domain Eukaryota; kingdom Metazoa; phylum Chordata; class Mammalia; order Primates; family Cercopithecidae; genus Piliocolobus; species Piliocolobus tephrosceles. Next base: position 29,623,646 of record NC_045455.1, read on the forward strand.
TTAGGATAGTTAGCTCTTCTTGTTGAATTGTTCCCTTTACCATTATGCAATGCTTTTCTTTGTCTTTTTGATCTTTGTTGTTTTAAACTCTGTTTTGTCAGAGACTGGAATTGCAACCCCTGCTTTTTTCTGTTTTCCATTTATTTGGTAAATTTTCCTCAATCCCTTTATTTTGAGTCTATGTATGTCTTTCCACGTGAGATGGGTCTCTTGAATAGAGCACACCGATGGGTCTTGACTCCAACCAATTTGCCAGTCTGTTAAGGTTAATATTGCTATGTGTGAATTTGATCCTGGCATCATGATGCTAGCTGGTTATTTTGCACACTAGTTGATGCAGTTTCTTCATAGTGCCATTGGTCTTTATATTTCTGTGTGTTTTTGCAGTGGCTGGTATCGGTTTTTCCTTTCCACATTTAGTTCTTCCTTCAGGAGCACTTACAAGGCAGGCCTGGTGGTGATGAATTCCCTCAGCATTTGCTTGTCTGAAAAGGATTTTATTTCTCCCTCATTTATGAAGCGTAGTTTGTCTGGATATGAAATTCTGGGTTGAAAATTCATTTCTATAAGAATGTTGAATATTGATCCCCACTCTCTTCTGGCTTCTAGGGTTTCTGCTGAGACACCTGTTGTTAGTCTGATGGGCTTCCTTTTGTAGGTGACCCACCTTTCTCTCCGGCTGCCGTTAACATTTTTTTTTTTTTTTTTCATTTCGACCTTGGTGAATCTGATAATTATATGTCTTGGGGTTGATCTTCTCATGGAGTATGTCAGTGGGGTTCTTTGTATTTCCTGAAGTTCAGTGTTGGCCTGTCTTGCTAGATCGGGGAAGTTCTGTTGGATAATATCCTGAAGTGTGTTTTCCAGCTTGGTACCATTCTCCTCTCTTTCAGGTACATTAATCTGTTGTAGCTTCAGTCTTTTTACATAGTCTCATATTTCTCAGAGGTTTTGTTCATTCCTTTTCATTCTTTTTTCTCTAATCTTGTTTGCATGCCTTATTTCAGCAAGATAGTCTTCACATTCTAATATTCTTTCTTCTGCTTAATCGATTTGGCTGTTGATACTTGTGAATGCTTCAAAAGGTTCCCATGCTGTGTTTTTCAGTTCCATCAGGTCATTTCTGTTACTCTCTAAATGGGTTATTCTACTTAGCAGCTTTTCTAACCTTTTATCAAGGTTCTTTACTTCTTTGCATTGGGTTCAAACATGCTCCTTTACCTCAGCAAAGTTCGTTATTTCCCACCTTCTAAGGCCTGCTTCTGTCAATTCATCCATCTCATCCTCTGCCCAGTTCTGAGCCCTTGCTGGAGAGGCGTTGTGATCATTTGGAGGAGAAGAGGCATTCTCTCATTTCGGGTTTTCATCATTTTTCGTTGATTCTTTCTCACCTTCTTGAGTTTGCCTAGTTTTGATCTTTGAGGCTGCTATCCCTTGGATAAGGATTTGTAGGGGCTTTTGTTGTTGATGCTGTTGTTTTTGCTTTCTGTTTATTTGCTTTTCTTTCAATAGTCAGGTCCCTCTTCTGTAGGGCTGCTGCAGTTCACTGGGGGTTCACTTCAGGCCCTATTCATCTGGTTTGCTCCTGCTCCTGGAGATGTCATTCAAAGAAGCTGGAGGACATCAAAGATGGGTGCCTGCTCTTTCCTCTGTGATCTCTGACCTCAAGGGGCACTGACCTGATGCCAGTAGGGACACTCCTGTGTAGGGTGTCTGACAATCCTTGATGGGGGGGCGTCTCACCCAGTTGGGTGGCACAGGGAGCGTGACTCATTTTATGATGCACTTTGGCTATCCCTTGTTAGAGGAGGTGTGTAGTACTGCACACTCACCTTGGCTGGCTGGATTTCTCCGAGCTAGCAGGAGGAAAGACTAAGTCTGTTGGTCTGCAGAGACAATGGCCACCCCTCCCACTAGGGGTTCAGGCCTAGGGAGATCAGAGTTCTGTCCCTGAGCCCCTGGCTGGAGTTGGAGTTTCTCTGGGAGGCCCTGCAGCCCCAGCATTGGCTGCTGCCTCTCCCGCAGGGAGTTCAGATGACATATACAGCAGGTAGCTGCAGCAGTGGTGATGGCCACTTCCCTTGTCCGCCACTCCTAACCCAGGGAACTTGGAGGGCTTAAGCCAGTTCTAGCCAAGTGAGAGTCTGAGCAGCTCGGCGGTTGGGACCCAAGACCCCAGTGGCATGGGCTCCCCCTGAGTGCGATCTTCGGATCTGTGGGTTGAACAGTTCCATGGAAAAAGCATGGTTTCCCAGGTTATGTAGCATGCTCACTTCACCACTTCCCTTGTATGGGGGTAGGGAATCCCCTACCCCATGTGGCTCTGAGGTGTGCGGCTGCACCACACTGCTCTTTCTTCCTCTCCATGGGTCACGCCAACTGCCTAATCAGTCCTAATGACAGTACCTGGATACCTGGGTTGCCGATGCAGGATCACATGCTGCTTTGCATGTTTTGGATTGGAGCCCCCAACCACAGCTGCTACTACTTGGCCATCTTGGCCCTACCCACTATTTGATACTTAATTGTGTGTGTGTTTGGTTGTATTTGTATGTGTGCTCATGTTTTATTCACTCAAAACACAAGGTAGGTAAATATTGTTAATTTTTGTTAAAAAAAGTATCTATTTTACAATTATAAATTCAAATATAAAGGTATAGAGTGAGAAAATATAGGAATGATTCCCATTTTTTATTTCTTCCATTAATTTTTATTCCAACAGAGTTTAATTTGTGTAATTCCTCTCAGATGTTAAAGATAACATAAACTCACTTGCAATTCTCATATAAACCAAATCAAAACTTCATAAAAAAGTCTTTTCATATGATATTCCTGTGTAAGCTGCCAGCATTCAGTGTGAAAGAGCATTAGTGTCGTTTATATGAAAAGTCTTTCAAGTCGATGACAGAACTGGGCCAGAAGCAATGAGAATAAATTAAATGATAGTAGCTGCTCAGTGGCTATCTGGAACCATGGTACAGACACCACTTGCCACTAGCTATTATTTTCTCCTTTATGTGGACCAATAGAAACAACAAAAAAACAGTCTGTTTTTTATATTTTGAGAAAGTATGATTATCATATTTGTATTTTTAACCTGTCTATATTGATCAAGACAAAAATATGTTTTATTATAGTTGATACCAACAAAAGTATAAATCACTTTTAATTAAAATTGTTTTACTATTTTGTGAAAACCAATGCATAAAACTGTGTGGTTGAGATGACACACAATGTACTTAATTTTGTTTTCAACTGTTTCTTTGTACCAAATAGTTTTAACTAGCATTGAAATGTATCAACGGTTTTCTTCTCATACATGATTTGGCCCAACACTGGAGGTACCCACCTCAAAACTTACTTATTTGCTTGTTTTTTTTAATGTATCTTCCTATATTTCTTAATACAATCTCTTTCTGAAGGAGCTCTTTATACCATGAATATTCTCTTTAACATTTCTTGATTCCCAACAAATCCATTCTACCAAAACATGATTTCTGAAATTCATCTATGCACTGATATCATTTCCCCCTCATTGCTGTAACCATTAATTAGATTTGAGTGTGTATACCCATCTACTAGACCTTTACCCAGATTCACAAAATTTCTGCACTCCTCTCTCTCTTTTCCTTATTGTTTAGGTATCCATGTCTGATATTCACTATTATTTGAACAGCTTAACTTATCTCACATGTCTTATGTTTTTCTGCCCATATGAACATTGTTTCCTCTAGCACTGAAGTGTTTTTAAGGTATTTTTAGTCAGACTGTGCGTTGTAACATCAACCTGTGTGATCTTGATGATATCTGTGTTATCTTTTTGGTCATGAATAATATCAGTAAAAATTTTTAAGCTAATAGTGGCTATCATTTTAATGAGCCTTCTACATGTCCTTTGATATATTCCCTAAATAATGCATTCTAGCAAGTGAAGAAATTATCCATCACTTTTTTCCTGTTTTTTACATATTAGGGACCTGAAACTCAGGGATAACAAACATGTGCAAGTTTAACAGATAGTCTGTGGTGAAGAGAAGAATCACACTCTGATCCTTTCTCCATCCACATCTTTATACTGCCTTTAAAACTTTTTTGGACAGGGTCATAAAATAGCTAAATGTATTAGTTTTGCTTCCTGTAGTTGAAAACAAATTTTGATTTCTCAACATGACTTTTCTAGCACACATTATGACTTTATGTAATTTAATTATTTATATACCTTCCTCTGAACACCTTTCTGTTCTCAAAATTGTAGTCACCTCTCAGTGTTTGTGGATTAAATGAGTTCAGGCCCTATAAAATTCTCAGAAATCATTTTCTTCAAGAAAAAACAACATAACATCTGATATATACAAAAGTCTATCTTATTGGTATAGCAAATGAACCATAGTAATCATATCCATGTGTCCACCATCAAGCTTAGAACTAAAAACATTTGCTGAAATTATTTCACAATGTTATCCATAACATCTCCATCCCATCCTTCTGTAGATTTTTAATATGTGGGTGTTTTGTTTTGTTTTTGTTTTTGTTTTTTGCTAATGTTGCTTTAAGTTTCTACTTAAGATTCATATTTTTATTGGCCTTTCAGAAGATCTCTCTCCTTCCTGTGCTGCATATTTGGTTTTACTTTGATAGTATTTTGTTAGTTTTTAAAGAGAAATCTTAAATCATGAATATGATACTTTAATTTTATTAATATCAACAATGAGTGAAATAAATTTTCCTCTAATTTTTGCGTTAGGTGCAATATTTTAATTTGTTCATTTGATTCAAAATGCATTCTAACTTGTCTTGCATTTACTTATTTGACCCCTAAGTTATTTAAAAATGTGTTAATTTCTAAATGTTTTATGATTATCCAGATATCTCTGCTATTTATTTCTACTCTCATTACTTGATAGTCAAAGAATATACTCCACTTGAAGTCGACCCTCATGAATATAGTGAACAGCCTTAAAATTAAGGATATTATCATTTGAAATATTTCATGTGTGCTTGAAAATTATATGTAGTTTGTTCCTTGAGGCTAGACTGTTCTATAAATCAATTAGATCAAGTTGGTTGAAAATGTTTTTGTTGGCCTGACTCTATGAAGGTCTCTGAAGGTTCCGCTCTTGAAATTCACACACTTATGTAGTTCTACCACATGGTATCATAACTGGCTTATAATAAATAAAACACAGCAAAAGTGATGGTACCTCACTTCTGAGATGAGGTCATGAAAGGCAAACACTACAGCTTATCTGCTAGGAGCTCTCTTACTCTTTCTTGGATCATTTGCTCTGTGGAAAATTAAATTGCATGATGTGACCAGCCCTGTGAAGAGTTCTGTACTGAGTCATGTAATTTACAGACATCATATCACATTATTTATAAATAATTTAGTATGTAATTTGTTAGATTAACAATATTCTCATGTAACCAAAGTATACATATATATATCAAAATCAATAACTATACTATAATAATATTTTATGATGGAAATATATATATATGTATATATTTCCTTAACTATTTTATAAATTTTCCTTGAACTATCTTATAAAGCTATTTTCTGTTCTGGCACAATATCCAATCTAGGATCTGGTATTACGTTTAGTTGTCATAAACCTTTCATCTAAAACAGTTACTTAATGTTTGTCTTTCAAAAATTTGATTTTTTAAAAGAACAGTCCATTCGTTTTATAACACTCTCCTCCATTTGGTTTTGCCTGATGTCTTATGAATCAATTAGTTTTACAAATGTGATTCAATATTCTTCTCATTGCATAATATCAAAATGTGACTTTGTTTTATCTTTAGTGATGTTAAAAAAGTTACTTATATTTAAGTTTGAATACTCTAGCTTAATCTACAGTAACAGTATTATATTTCCTTTATTTTAAATAAGTATTTGTGAGAAAATACTTTGATACTATATAAAGTTACAATACCTCCTCAAAGTTACTTTTAGGATCCATTAATAATTTTTGCTAACAAAATTATCACCATTGTCATGGAAAAATTGTAATTTGATAAGTCTTTTATGCCTTCCACATTTATCAGTCAGAATTCTGCTCTTTATTCATTTGTACATTTACACAATCATTTATTAGTAGTAATAATAAATATTTAATATTTCTTCTATTCTATGAATGTTACTTGTTAATTTTAGACATCTTGAAAGAACCTATCCAAGCTGAAGATATGACATGGAATATTAAAAAATAATATGTGTGAATATGTTTGTGTGTGTACATGTGTATGTACGTGTGTTATAGCAAAAGTAGTATAATATCAACAACTGATAAATCTTAGTAATAGAATATAACATTTATTTGTATTATTTTTAAATTTTTCTTTAAGTGTAAAATTATATGAAAATAGACATTTTTAAAATCACATGAATAGCAATATAATCAATAATCAAAACTTTAGGGGAACGATTCAGAGATTTTAATATGATAACATAGAATAGCAAGCCAGAAATCATTTTAAAAAATTATTAGAGCAGTTGTATGAGCTTTTTGTTGTACACACGGAGATAATGATCACAACAGATGACTCCACCAAATATGATTATCCGAGGACTCATCAGTGGGTGAAAAGTCACTTTTCTTCTATTTCCCATATATGCTTAAACTTAACACAAAATAGTGGTGATGCTTGGGGAATTAGCAAGAAACACCAGAATACTTTGTTTTTTGGAGTTTACATTAACTCTATAAAATGTATTTCCAATATATGACGTTAATATGTCAGGTGCTCTGTGCATTTTGTGATTTATGCATCTATTTATCAGTGAACCATTTGCCCCAATCTACAACACTGGATTTCTAAGTCCTAGAACTGGTACCTTCTTTCGATGCATTTAATCTTATAAAACGAAACACTATTTTGCCTTGAGGGAAAGCCTGGATAGGAATATTTTGATTTAGTTTTGTTTATAACATGGCTAATGAGAATTTTTTTCTTATTTTTGCAATTTCAAAATCTATCCATACAAATATCTAGGATGCATGAGTTTTTATCTTTTTCTGTTTGTTAATTTCACAGGCCAGGCTACATTTGACAGTGTTTCTTTCTCATCATTTTAAACTGAAAATCCCAAGACTGATAAAATTTCAAAACTAAGTTGAAATAAGAAGAGGAAGAAAATAGTGCTTCCACTGTGTATCATTGTACCGGCCCAGCAACAACAGCCAATTGTATTCAGCTGAAATAATTTCACAATTACTTATTGAATACTGGATGTATGCCAACTAGAATATTAGATATAAAAATATCAAGTAATATAATTTATGTCTTCAAGTTCAGTAGCTACCAGGGAACATAGACATGTTAACAATTAATTATGAAACAATCCTAGAGTGTCTTTTTTAATTGTGTCAACAAAGTTTTATCAAAGCCTAGAGGAATCAGTCAATTGGTGTTACACAAGTTATTTAGTCAAGGGAACTTTTTTTAATTTTTAACAAATTGAAACATCTATTTCTAACACTGTGATCCACAGTATTAAGACAATTAAAATGCCATATTTAGGGAGTGTATACATTTATTACTTTTCTTTATGCAAATTTCAAGTTGTTTATTATATTCAGAATGAGAAACATCACAAATATAGAAAATGCTGCAGAGTCAGCTTGGTTTTTGTACTTTCATATGAACTAGTCTCTGAGTACCCAGATTAATTAGCTAATCACTGCATTGTCAAGTCTCTATAATGCTCTCTGCTGTATCCTATCACTGACTTTTTCTGGGTTAAGATTTATTTTGGGAATTGAGAGCCAAGGCTGGAACACACTGAACAGAGTGTTCTATTTCTGTGTGAAATGATAGATGTTGCTCTTGCCCAGAATGAAAATGCTTTGCACTGCTCCCAATCTGTAAATTGTTCCATTTGCTTGGCATAATAAGTATACTGATGTATTTAATTCTGTCTACCAGGCCCATGCTGTTTAATTTCTCTCTGTTAGCCAAATAGACCAGAAGTCATAAATTTCTCTCCAATAGGGAAACTAAATGTGATCTATTTTATAGGTAAAAGCAGTGTTGGTGTCCTGTTATTATTTTTTGGAGTTACCATATGTTTTAAATCCAAGATTAGCAAGAGATTTGTTATAATCTTCTCACTTTTATCAACTACTTAGTCCAGCAAACATACTGACAAAATAATTGTATATGCTCAAAGGTACAGTCTGTGGAAATGATTCAATGTTTGTATAACTACTACTTTCTTTCAAAATGAACCTTCATTTTGTCATCTCCTTTTCACATACATAAAATGAAAAAAAATACTGTTTTGACTTCATATATTAAAAGATGAAATGACTCAAATATTATATTCAGCTATGCTATATTACATGATTTTGCTTTCTTCCGTATTATGTTTTTTTTTCTTTAATAAGAAAAATTTGCCTTTACAGTTCTAAAAACGGAGCAAGTCTCACAGGAACAAGGTTTGGGGTGTTTAAGTGTTATTGGTTTCTCTTTCATTTTCGTATGAACAGAATCACACCCAAGTACTTACAACCTAAGAAGGTGATAGCAAACTATGGCACACTGACCCCATTCAGACCTTTGCCCCAGTTCTAAAATAGGTTTTCTTGGAGCTGTCCCCATGCATCTACACATTTTCTATGGCTGTTTTGTCACTACTATGGCATACCCTACTTTATCTGCAACACTTTATGGCGTATAAATCACTTTATAACTGTAAAGCATCAAAGTGCCAACTACAGTACAGCAGCTGATCATATGCAAAAGTTTACCATCAATGTAGTGGGAAAGTACCTTCCCCATCTTGGTATAGGAATGTATAAGATTTCATATTTTTAAGAAAATAATTTAATCTACACAGTTTCCTGAAGTCCAACAAAGTTGATCACTTCTTTAAAACTCCTTTATCACCAGTAGCACCAGAGGCCTCATTGAGGAAATATTAATGTTCTGCAAAGAGAAAGCCTTGGTTTTAGAGTCAGACCAGAAACAGTCCATTCTCATTTTAAACTTGAGAAATTAATAATTATGAACACTTAAACAAGTAACTTCTTATTTAATTTCTTTATCTTTAATAGATACATGTCAGACAAGCTTGCTGAATTCAAGATGACCAGATGATATAGATATATGCTCTAAGTAACCATCCCAGAGCAGAGTTTAAAATAGAATAATGTTATTAAATGTGTATTTAATTAGTTCTTACCCTATTTACACTCCTTTGCATCTACTGCCTCTAAATATTCCCTTGTTTAACCTTAATTTGTCTGAATATAAGCTTTCATGAATTGTTACTGAAAGATAAAATTAACAGTAGAAAAAAATGTTCCAGACACTTTAATGAAAACAAAAAACGTATGAAGTAACAAACCTTTTAAAAACAGTATTTCCATCTGAATGCAAAACATGTTTGTCATTGAAGGATGAGATATATACTTGCACTTGAACAGAAATGGCTTTAATTTGCTATGACAACCCTCTGGCAATGCATTGCCAAAAAGTTTTAGAAATTTAATGTTTTTGAGTGACAAAACAATTACTATTGGAATCTCTTGCTGGTTGACAGGAAATACGACCTTACAAATGTTAAACAGAAAATCCCCCAAAGGAGAGCTATCTTTCTTTGTTGATGAACTCTCTAAGGAAAATTGTGCTACTGTATAAAGAATCAATTTATTTAGTCAAGAAATTGGGTCATCTCCAACTAACTTTCCATTTGACCTCATTATAGTTGCATTTTTGTGTTGGTCATGGAAGTCTTTATTCCTTACATCCATTGTCCTAATTTAAGGGGAAAAAAGGCAAAGGAACATAATAATCACAAATAACTATGCATACATATTTTAACAGCTTTAGAAAAATTTAAGGATATATAGGAAACTTTATGATAATAAATTCTTTATGAGCATGTCTGAATTGCATTTCATTATTTAGAAAAGTGATCCTTGAAAGAGTTATACATTTATCTAAAAGGTTGTTTCATTGAAATTATTCTCTTTTTCTTCCTTTTACATAAGCAAAAACTTGTGTTGGTAAATGTATCAACTTCAATGTAATTTAAGTATATTACCAGGCAAAACTGAGGTTATAGGTCTGTAAGAATTACATAATTTAAAATAAGAAATCACTGGAATAAGTGGTAAACAACAGTCCTCCTATAAATTTACATAAAAATTGACAATCCCTGGGACTGCCTTAAATGAACACTGCAGTCATCTTTTCTTACAGCTTATATTATAAATGCCTATTGTGTACTCAGCTGCTTGAGTGAGAAATCAACTTTAGTGATAAATAAGATTTATGATAAAATATTAATAAGCATGTAACATTCAGTTGAATATGAAACTCACACTTAGTAAGTATATTTTTAAACCTTTTGTTTCCTTCAATTTGAAAATGTTTATTGCATGTTGGTTTTCTATTTCTGCCATTAAGATGTGCATTAGCAAACATTTCAAAGGGAAAGTTAATATTTTCTTATCATACTATAGGGTTCTCCAAAGAAACAGAACCCAGGGGAGACGTGTGTGCGTGCGTGTGTGTGTGTGTGTGTGTGTGTGTGTATAAAATCACTTACATGAATAAGGAGGCTGAGGAGTTCTGATCCATCCACATTTAGGAGGAGTGCTGCTGTGGAGTTCTAGTCCAAAATCAAGGAGAACTGACATGTAGTTTTAATATGGATCCAAAGGCCTGAGAATCAGGAGAGCTATTGGTGTGAGTTCTAATCTGAGAGCTGGCCAACTTGAGACTCAAAAAGTGCCAATGTTTCAGTCCAAGTCTGAAGGCTGCATAAGACCACCATGCCAGCTCAGTCAGACAGTCACAGGGAGTCCCCTCTTGCTCAGCCTTTTTGTTCTGTTTTGAGCTTCAACTGATAGGATGAGATACACCTACATTATAGAGGGCAATTTCCGTTACTCATTCTACAAATCAAAATGTTGATATTACCATCTTCATAGACACACCCAGAATAATGTTGGACAAAATGTCTGGGCACTTTGTGGTTCAGACAAGTTGACACATAAAAGTAGCCATTACAAATAGCCCTGAAAAAGAGTCGTCTCCCCACTGTACATAAAATGTACTGCTAGCGTCTGATTAAAGAGGACAGATTGAATGTTCCAAAACTCCACTAAAATAATTATTGAAATGCATAAACGTTCCAAAACTCCACTAAAATAATTATTGAAATATGTAAACCTAATCTTGTGGACTTCTATTTCTAATCAACCCATGATAAGCCATAAAAGTAAGAGAGAAACACAAATTCCAGAAAGAACCAACCAAGTGAACAATCAATAAACGCAACAAAAACACAATAACACTTGAGAACAGCCTGAGAAAACAAAGACTGCAAAGACCGGTGTCTTTTTGTGTGTGAGTTAAGGCAGTGGCTAAGGTATATATGGCAAAAAGAGATTAAGAGCTTCAGCTGAAGAAAAATTTTGAGATTATGCTTTTTTCCTCATTTATTTACTGTCTTTGAGTAACTTCTGTTATAAAGTTTGTTGTAACAGTCATGACCACTGATACTGCAGTAGGTTGTGTTACTGGATAAATAGCAAGGCAACACAAAATCTTGCTAGGGTGAGGAGTAGAAAAATGTAAGTGCAAGCTAGCCTGTGGCTATTAAGATACTCTTTATCCTAGTATTCTGTTTTGTTTTTCTCCCAATGTAAATTCTTTCTAAGTTTAAAAGTGAAAAGTAGTCAGAGGGTCTGCTTTGCAGAGAAGGCAAGCAAGGGTGAACATCACAGCAGAAGTCATTAGATAGTCTTGTATATGGTGTACTTTGAATTACATAAAACAAAAATCCACCAAATGTGTCATAGAAATCTTATCAAGTAATTTCACTCAGATAAAATATTAAATTTGGTAAGAGGGGTTTATAAATATTGTTTCATGTTTCTACAGGACAGCTTTCTTTCGAGTGTTTATAATATATCATACTTCTCACCAAACAATTGTTTTATCACAATGCACTTATTACAAACAGTAATATTTTCTACAGGTTTACAATTTTAAAATGACATGAGAAACTCTTTTACATAATTATGCCCATATGAGAAATTCACTTGGCTAATGGCTATGAAATGTAACTACTTAATAAATTAAAATAAATATGATAGCAACATACATTTTGATGTGTGTGTGCACTTATTTTCACTATATTTAATTTGGTTATGCTATGAAAATAACCATTTATAAAATAATGTTGACTATATAAATAATTGAGAAAATGTAGTTCTAAGATATTACATATCATGAGTCATACAAGAGAAAGAAATATATGATTATGTAATAAAAAATTATATTTTCTCTGAATTCATAATTTTAAATTTTAGCAATAAAGATGCATATGTAAGAATATAATTATAAATACGTTAATCAAACAAGTATGTAGGATATCAGATGCTTGGGATTTACCACTGAATTATTTCAATGATAGTAACACTTTGTCTTTGAAATCACCGTTTGAGTAAATTTAAAGTTGGAATATAACACCACAGAATTTCCAATATTAAACATGATATAAATATTTTATATGTTGTTAAAATAGGATATATTGATAAAAGGAAAATAAAATGTGCCTTTATATCATAAGACAGTATGTATTAAGTGAGCTACATTATTAGAAATTCCATGATAACTACTTATATAACATAAAATATAGCTGAAAATTAACTTAAGAACCGCTTAAGGCCTAGTATATGAAACATTTGCTGACATCAACTGTCTAAAATTTCAGTGTGTTTATGCCAACTGCCTGTAAAGACTGTCATAACTCACAGACACATGAAACAGCTACAATCATTCCTTTGGTTTATGCAGAAATTTCTTCTGTCCTTAGGCAAATGGTAGGGAAAGAATAAATTGATTCCTTCAAAAACATTTTCTAATTAGTTGCTATAGGATCAAAGACATTTTTATTCAGTGTATCTCACACGCATGGGTTTGTAAAAGGAAACTGATTATTACCATGTAGTATATAGCACCATTTCTATCATTTTCAATAACAAGATTTTAAGGGCCTTAAGAAATGAAGATAATCAAATTCTAGGCAGGGGGGTAAGCTTGATTTCAATTAAAAATTGGAATGGCTTTGAAGTCACATAAAGTAATGAAATCAAAATTCTACTCATTCAGAAAAATTCAACAAAGGGATATATGTAATAAATGTACTATCGTATAATGTATTTCTTTTAATGTAGGAATAATATTACAGTATTAAAAACCTACTATCGAAATATTATCTTGAGCATAACAAAATATGAGCAACTAAAATACATGTTTTTGGATCACCTGCATGATGCCTTATTTAACATTGATAACATTTGATTTGGAGCAAAAAGTATGAACAAAATATAAAGCTCTTTATGTATGACCCAAGTACCACTGTGACATCAAAAGACATGAAAAACGATGAAGTAAAAGACAATTATCTCATTAGTGTGAAAACTACCAACTCCGTGGAAAGAAAGAATTTGCCTAGTAAACAAAAATATATTTGTCAGTTATTTGCCATTTTGAATATTTGTAGATGTGTGACTATCCTCCTTAATATATAAAATCCAGTGCTTTATAATCCAGATGTTTTCGACAGATACTGAATGTGTAAACTGGCAAGGATCTTTGTATAATACATCATCAATCTTATTTAAAAAAAAAAAACAGCACGCATTATGTCATGTCTTAAAATGCTTGTCACCACTACACTCGTTTTTTCATTAAGAAAAATAAATGTTGAATATAGTCTTTCTGTTTCTACAAAAAGTACACTGTTAGAATATTTTCTATGAAAATTGAATTATTAATTACTCATTGTACATCTCATTCTTTGAAATTTAAATAGTCAATTATGGCATAAAAAGAAAAAAGTGCTTACAAATATGAATATATTTTCAAGAAAAGGACTTAAAATTTAGCTTTTTAAAAAAGTTTTATATTTTTCCTAATTGTTAATTATTGATTATTACATTGTTTACAGTGATAAATCTCACACTAATTTAAAACACAATCTCATGTCTTACACAATCTCTTTACACAATCTAAGCTAAAATTAGCTTTTTACAAAAGGGTAGTATTTTTCCCAAGTGATTAATAATTACTGGTTATTACATTGATAAATCTCACACTAATATAAAACACAATTATCTCTTGATTGTGAGATTTATCAGTGTAAACACAATCGAGAGAGTGTGTTTTAAATTATAGCTAAAAGTTTGTTTTTACCTAAAGTCAGTAAGATTGATTTATTTAACTCTTTATCTTATCAAAGGTTGAAAATTAAATTTCTTTAATTTTCTTGGTTATTAACCAAAGATCAAGCTAATATGTAAAAGCTTTATAATTACACTGAATTGACATAGTTGTCAATGAAGAAAGAAAAATTTAGTTGAAATGTTAAAAATACAAATATTGAAAGACAAACTACAATAAATTTAATATATGCACTAAAAGTTATACCTTTTTAAATAAAGTAGTTTTAAATGTTTATTTTATGCATTGTATTTCCACTGACTAAAAACAAATGACAATGTTGAAACAGGCTCACCTAATTATATAATAAAAAACACTAATCTCTATTATACGAGTATTTCAGTAATAATACGAGTAATTATTAAACATCTTTTTTCTCAGTATTTTTTGTACTAAGGCCTTATACTGAGGATGTTTTGAGATATCTACCATCTAAAAAGTTAAAATGGAAAATGCTATTTTAAATTTTAAAATTTATTTTATTATTTGCTTATATCTCTAGACCCAGGAAATTTAAAACAATTGAACTTGAAGTAGCTTAATATCACTTTTTTTTTCTATGCAATAAAGACAATCACCAACAGACAAGCAAAGAGTAATATTAGTCACCAGAGTGGGAAATCACCATTGCCTTAATAGGTCCAGATTTTAGTCAATTCTTAGACTCAGATTTCCTTCACTGATGGAGTAACTGAGTATACTTAAATAAAGATCCTGCAATCTGATAACAAATATATAAATACTTGCCCAATCCTTTCCCAGAGCACTTAAAGCCATTTATGTGAGGAACAGGAAATTCCCACATATATGAAGGGTCTTGATTACAAGTTCTGTTTTATCACAGACACCAGAGGATTGGAAATGCCGTTACACACTCCCCCACCTCCACACACACTCCACATATGAGTGTCTTACAGAGTCTAGGAGATAAGTAATACCCTATTTCAAATGGGTCCAGTGGATCAATAGGCACATCTAAGTTTCATGTTCCTGGTCACTGTATGCTCTGAATTAAAGTCTATTCTGGTCATGCCTAACAAATCATAAAAGCAGATGTCAAGCTTTTCAAATTGTTTCCAAGTAGCCTGAGCTCCAGAACGTACTCAAGAAAATGTATAAGGATGCAAAAATATCCATAACCCAACAAGGAAAAATTCACAATGTTTAGTACCTAATAAAACATTGCCTACATGCTAAGAAGCTTGAAAGTACAATCCACAATAAGAATTTTAAAAAATAATAAATTAAAATGAACCCCAAGATGATACAAGTACTAAAATTAGCAAACAGACATTAAAACAGTCACTATAATCATATTAAATCATTCAAAATGACAAAGAAAGCATAGGTTTAGGAAATTAAGTAAGGAAAAAAGATATTTTTAATACACAAATTCAAATTCTGGGGATTAAAAATAGAATGTTTGAGATGACAGACTGAAATAGATTGGCAGCAGATTAGACACTGCAGAAAACAATTAATGAACTTGAAGACATAGAAGAAGAAAGTAATAAATTGGAACAAGGAGAGAAAAAAATAATAATTTAAAGGTAGCGAATAAAGTATAAGTGTACCCTGAGCCAATTTTAAACAGACCAAAATACTAGATGTACTTAAAAACCCTAAGTATAATCGGAATCTTTGAAGGATAGTAAGGAAGGGAGACATCAAAATGGTTAATGTAGCAGTGTGTGATAATTTTCTAAATTGGTAAAAACTACAAACCTATAGATCCAAGAATTTTAATAAAACCTGAACATACAGAAATAAAATGAACAAAATTTATCGAGCATATTATAATAGAACTTTGAATATAATGATAAACATAATATCTTAAAAAGTAGCCAGGTAATAAGGACATATCACATATACAGTAAAAGGCATAGTAACATAACTATTACCTTTATGAAAAAAGAGAATAAAGAACAATGATAAGAATCAAAGAAGAATTCTCAGAAACAATGCAAGCCTGAAAATAGTGGAGCAACATATTAAAACATTGATAGGAAAACAAAGCAATACAAAGTCAAAGGCACACTCATATTCTATATCCAGAGATAATATCTTTCAAATACAAATGTAAGGTTTCTTTAACATACAAATCTTGAAAGAATTCATCAAGAGAAGACCTACACTACAAGCAAGGTTAGTAAAGACAATGTGCCCAGATGGATCTGATCTACCCAAACAAATCAAGTAAAACAGAAGTGATAACTATCTGGGAATATATAATATACTTATTTTTCTTACTGCTTAAATATCTTCAAAATATAACTGACAGTTTCAAACCAAAATAATATACTATGAGCTTACAGTATATGGAGTATTAAAATACATATAATTAATAACACAGTTCACTTACTGGCATAACTTTCTTATTTTAGAAGTGAAGTAGTGTACTAGTTGAAGGTTGACTGTAAAAATCCAAAGACATTGTGATAAGCAAAATTCTGATGGCTTCTAACTTTCCACCTTTTGTGGTACATGCCCTGTAAAATATCTTCCCTTTTAGTACAGATGTTCCTGGACTTACATGCAGATATGTCCCGATAAACTCATCACAAGTTGAAAATATCATGTCAATTTACAATATTTTCAACTTACCCTGGCCAGGATGGTCTCAATCTCTTGACCTCGTCATCCACCCTCCTTGGCCTCCCAAAGTGCTGGGATTACAGGCATGAGCCACCACGCTTGGCCTCAGCTGTAATATCTTTTATTCCTTCTAGTCACTTTTGTATTGTTGATCTTATTGAGTTTTCTCATAAGGAATTATTTAGCTCTAGATTTACTCTATCATCTTAACCAAGGGGACACATAGATGCCTTTATGTAAGTGCCATATATTTAATATTAAATATTTGTACATTCTAATATGTTTATTGCTCATATATTTTATAAAAGTTTTCATACTATAATTTTAAAATTTGTGTTGATATATAATATGAACATATATTTTGAGGCTACATATGATATTTAGATACATTCAAATAATGTGTAATGATCAAATCAAAATAGTTTATCACCTAAAATTTTTCTTTTTTCTGTATGGTGGGAACAATAGATTATTATCTTCTAGTTATCTTGAAATACACAATAGATTATTGTTAAGTAAGGTTACCCTACTGAACTATAACACAACAGATCAATTTTATTCAAAATTGTGTTCCACACTTTATTTTTTATCATCACATTTTTTATGCTCAGACTTTGATAGTGAACAGAGAACTCAGTACAGTGTCTGAGTCTCATCAACATTTCTGACAACTTATCAGCTTGAAAATAGTGTACTAAACTTTTAAAGATAAAATTGCTATGAGAAAACTGCAAATATAGGGTCATATTTTCCACATAGTTAAATGAAAAATTTATTTAATCATTAGGAACTTCATTTTTGTAAGTTTCCATATTTTGTTTGGTATTAAATTTTTATTTTGAATAAGAAGAGCTGAGGCTTTCATAAGTTTTATGGGGTTACAATTTGAGGTGAATGAGAGAAAGCAAATATAAAATGGCAAAATCAAAATGTCAAATCATTCAACTTGAGAATTGTTTAAAGAAAACTAAAATGTTTCAGAACTTATAAAATGTTAATTTAAATTTTGTTTCTTTTAGCAGAAGATATATACTCATTACAGATTTGGTTAAAATTACATAAGCATGTTAAATGGTAGAAGGGATTATAAAGCTTGGGAAAATATAGCATTTGTTTTCTTAGGCAAATGCACAGGAAGAGAAGAAAATGTCACTCCTTAAATTGCTAAAAAAAAGTAAATGGTTATGATTTGATACATTTATCAATTCCAATCTTGATACTCACCTGGGAGGTACCACACACACAAAATGTGACTGGTGAGAACCTGAAACTTAAAAGGTTAATAGCTTACTCAAGTCACGTAGCTACTTTGCATCGCAACGGAATTTGGGTGAAAATTAGTTTGTCAAACTACAAATGCATATTCTTGCTTAGGCTGCTATTGTGCCTCCATCTATTACTGTAGCCATTAAAGATATGTATTTTAATAAATGAGGCAATGCACACATGTATGGAATATAACATGATAGCAATTTAATACCATTTATCATTGAAGTATATAGGTTTTTTTCAAATACATTTTTTACACATTTGTTCTGAAACATAACTTATAATTAGCTTACACTGACCTACTATCATCAGGCATGCTAAAAGAAAATTTAGATATTTGAAAGTTTACAAAAGGTTAATTGAAAAACATAAATTTATAAAAATTGTCCATTTAACTGGCCTTAAGCAATTTAGGATTGAAAGCAATTATACTAGCTATAGAATTGAAATATAGTGTAAGCTTTGAAGTATGTACTGACATAATTATGTGGACCATCACATTTTTCTATTTGATGAAAGAACTAGATAGAATTGGCTCAAAGACAATGGCATTTCTCCAGCAAAATAATTCCTAAAGGGTTAAAGAATCAGGAGAAAATCATCTAATAACGTGCAAGCAGAGGTATCAAGTTAAGATTTTAATGCCATTTAATTGACATAAATGTGAAGTGACTCTCTACTATAGCTAGCAAATATAATTACACAGCACAGCTAAGGGGGTATAAATCTGGAAAATTATGCTTTTGGTGAGCTACCTCTTGTTCTTATTTTAGAGAGAAGAGGAGAAAGAGAGAGTTGGATCTTTGTTTTTATTAATAGATTCACATTCTATTTTGTCAAGTATATATATCAAGACACAATTACCAACACATGAACATGTAAATCTACATTTAAATAGTACTGGAACAAAGTCATCTAAGGGCCAAATGTACATACACAACCATGCAAATGATCCAATATCTTGGAATTGTGTAAAAAGAATCTTTTTAAATCTTTCTTCTCATTTTTATTTATCATGAAAAATGTAATAAAAGGTATGATTTGGACTGGGAAAATTTGTCTACAAAGAGCAGAAGCTACAAAACAACTCAGATCTACTACAGCTTCAAAAGGAGGTATATAGAAAGATCAATTTGTTTGCTAATTTTTAATAAAAATCTAATAAAATATTCTGTATTTGAATGAAGAAAACACTTATGATTAAACATCTTTAATACCAAAATGTTACATTTGATATTATGCAGAAATGGCATTTTAAAGTTATGTACACATTATCAGCATACATTTACTTTGCTTTACTGATATTTGTAGATTTACTTGTTAATTTTAAATCACAACCACAAACTTGATCATTAACCTACTTGGTTACCTCCTTCTAATATATATATAAAGCGTCCAAATATAAAGCAGGATTACTCTGTCTCCTTTTATTGCCTACATTACTTTTTATTCATGTCCCTAGTTTAGGAGCTATCACATTTCACTTTAAGGTTTTCAAACTTCTAATAAATAGTATTGCAAACTTTCTGAGACCAGTACTGTGTGCTTTATTTTTATCTGTATTTTGATAATGAGAAAAACGAATAATTTAAAAGCAGGCTTCCATAAATATTTATTAGAATGCTTAAATGTACTGTAATTGCTTAATAATTTACTGAACTATATTTGGTCATGCTATTCAATATAAACACCATTTGTACTTAGCCATTCAGGAAGTCAATGCCTTTTTATAATAAAAGGGTTGCAACTATGAAAAGAAGTGCAACCAAAGACAAAGCTTCTTAATCTTTCTCTCTTGCACACACAGACACACAAACACATACAAATGCACACCTACGCTCAGACGTTCTCCCACCTGGACATGTTTGTTTATGTAATTATCTTTACCTAAAGTGCCTTTCTCTGTTATCACATGATAAAATTCCACTGTCCTTTAAGGTCCAATAAAAACTCATAAAACCTTCAAACTCACTACCGTATTTCTTATTGATATTCTTTTTTCTCATTTTTATTTATCATAATATATCCTAGGAGCTCACAAATATTATCATTTAACACTTGATTGTTGTCTAATGTTTTCCAAAAATCCTTAGTGCTTTTCTTGCTTTCTTTTTCTACCTTACTTCTTTTACATCCAAACCAATGTAATTTCTACCTTCTCAAACAAGTGCAAGACATAATGAACATAGCATAGTAAAAAGTAGTTTAAAAATAGCCTAGTAAAAATAGTAGCCAGTTACTTTTAAAAACTGACTTACTTTTCCACCTAGTTCTATGCAACTACTTGTTAGAGAAACTGTCTTCTCTAATAGTTTATTAACCCTTTTCTCTGCCTTCACTTGTGGCCTAGATGAATTATTTAGGTCAAAAATCAGCAAACTGAGGCCCATCTGCTCATTATCATATGGCCAGAAGTTCAGCAAATAAAATTTAATGAAATAGAGACACCTTTACTAATTAATGGATATATTAGCTGTACTAATTTCTTTCCACAAGAGCAGAGATGAAGAGCTATGAACAATGTCAGCAAATGAAAATGTGTACTATTTGGTCTACTAAAGAAAAGTTTGTCAGTCTCTGATTTGGAATATTTTATCATTCTTTCTAAAGTGTAAATTAGATTATTGCATACATTGTTTAAATTCCTCACTTATGTGTATTACTGTGGGTAGAATTTCCAAAAACACCTGTTTCTCTGGCTCAAGAACGCCATTGGCATTGACTCCTGTCATTCTTACTCCTGTTTTATTTTTTCATGACTTACATTTGTACGTTTGTTCGTTTGTTTGTCTGTTTGTTTGTTTGAGATGGAGTTTCAGCCTTATCTCCCAGGCTAGAGTGCAATGGCATGATCTCGGCTCACTGAAACCTCCGCCTCCCCTGTTCAAGAGACTCTCCTGTCTCAGCCTCCCAACCACCTGGAATTACAGGTGCATGTCACCATGCCCAGCTAATTTTTGTATTTTTAGTAGAGATGGGGTTTCACCATGTTGACCAGTCTGGTCGCAAACTTCTGACCTTAGGTGATCTGCCCAACTTTGATCTCCCAAAGTGCTGGGATTACAGGCGTGAGCCACCGCACCTGGCTCATGACATACTTTTACTTTTCTTTAGATCCATATATAAATACCACCTCTTCCAAGAGGATTTCATGACCTCCCCTTATTTCACATTTTTCTAACTTAAGTACTAAGTCAATTAAATAACGTTAAGTCAGGAACATCCAGAAAAACAGAAACAATAGGAGATAACCTCATACATGCACGTATATATACATATATACTCATATGAAGAGATTTATGAGAGTTTGGGTCACACAATCACGAGGCTGAGAATTCTCATAATCTACTGTTTGCGAACTGCAGGCCCAGGAGGACCAAAGGCGTATTTCAGTCTAAGTCCAAAGGCCTGATAAGTAGTGAGTCAATGGTGTAAATTCCAGTGCTCAATGGATTGGATGAGGCCAAACCACACTGGGGAGGGCAATGGGCTTTACTAAATGTGCTGATCCAAAGTGTTAATCTCATCTAGAAATAGCCTCACAAACACATCCAGAAATAATATGTAGCCAAATATCTGCACGCCCCTTGACACAGTCAAGTTAATGCATACAATTAATCATCACAAACAACATAAACTGTCATTACTTTTATTTTTGTTTTATAGTACTTGTGTCAATTGAAATCATACTGTTTATTCTGATTATTTGTTCAAAGTGTGGCTCAACTACTGCATTGACAACACTATATAGTCAGAAACCAATATAAAAATAATTATTATTCTAGTACAATGCCTGATAAATAATAAATGAAAATATAAATATTTTTGAATGAATAAAGTAGCTTGCTTCTGCAAGCAAATGTTGATAACTCTATCTGCCTAATTGTTATACTGTGCTTTAGAGTCTTTGATTACCTAGTATAATGCAGCCCTTGTGCCTCCTCTACTTACGCTTTCTCCCTTTGTTCATATCCCTCACTCTACACCTTGTAGAATGAATGAATTTAATAATACTCAGGACTTTGTCAAGCGATTGCCATATAGTAGGTTCTTGATCCATCTTCACTGAATAATTAAGTTTATTTTATTATTATTATTATACTTTAAGTTCTAGGGTACAGGTGCACAATGTGCAGTTTTGTTACATATGTATACATGTGCCATGTTGGTGTGCTGCACCCATTAGCTCGTCATTTACATTAGGTGTATCTCCTAATGCTATCCCTCCTCCCTCCCCCGACTCCACAATGTGGAATTAAATTTATTTTAATTTCTCCACCTATCCTGTCTAACTCTAAGCAATGTATTGTAAATTTTCTTCTCTGATAAGGCTAGAATTTTGTTGATGGTTTGATGCTTTGAATAGAGTAGAATTTTAGAACTTTAGATATTTAGAACTAAATTTCCTAAGCCATAAACACCACCTTCCACCTTTGTGTTGCAAAACTCACATATTTTCTCCAATTCTACACTCCTCATGATTTCAAGATATCATATTAAAATATTTTATCTATCTTATTCAAATATCTAGTCTTATTCAAACACTTCACACGACATACTTATTTTGCAGGCATTTTCATATGAATTTAGTGCAGAAATTACTTTACTCCTGACACATATGTCTTCCTTTAATCAAACTCCCTTTTCTACCAACTAAAATTTAAGAGCTCAAAATTTGGTAAGAAAGATAAAGCTTTTACCAGTTACAAAATGATAAAATAGAGATTATACAATAGTAATGTTTTAAGATTTGGCAGTCACAAAGATCACATTTATTTAAGTTTTTCAATGACAGCCTATTAATTAAGTAAATTATCATGTACTCATATAAATAATTTTGTTTTAATTGATCTGATTAAAATACAATTTTTTCCTACATATATGTTATACTAAATGTTTTTTTTACAATGGAAATTAATAGGTGAAGATTTAATTCCAAAATAATTATAGAAGAAACACATGTTTAACAAGACAATATCTTTGATGGAGAGCACCAAATAAATATTTTAAATAGAATCAAATTATTTTAACAAAAAAGTGTACTAATAGCCTTTCTTTAGGCACCCATTCAATTCCCTATCACATTTTCATTTTATGAGATAAATTGAGCAACCATTAGTTAAACTTAAGAAATCCAAAATAAATTCATACAAGAGGAAAAGGACTAAAACGTATTTTGCAATAAATCAAGAACTCTGATATATTCAAAGAGTTAGATGAAAAGGACACATTTTACTTTTAAAGAAAGCTACTATTCTAAAGAAAACTCAAGCCATAATCTTTGTATTTAGAGTGAAACAAATTTAATAATGAGATATAGAAATTTGGAAACAAAAAGCAAAACAAACAAACAAACAAAAAACAGAGAAAACCTTGTTTTTTATACGGTGTTCTGCAATAGTGTTTGCCACTTCTAAAATATTGTGTCAAGTCTTTTGAAAGCCTGAAACCTCAGAGGAATTTCTATGACAGAAGAGACAAAAGTTGACAAGAAAACGTCCGCTTGTTTGGTGGGTGATGATCATCTGTCTTTTTTCTGACATCTCCTTTTCTGCAATTCATCCTTTTATCACCCTTTCTTTTGGCAAAAGAAATAAAACTGATTTCGGTTAAAGATACTGAATATCCCTTATTCAGTGGTTAAATACATAGTTGGTTAAATATATAAATGGTTAAAATATATAGCCATTTCAACACTATATTTATGAAAGTGAGTGAAAATATACTGAAGAAAATCTTTATTCTTAAGTTACTCACACAAAGTTGAATATACTGTATTTACAAATAAACAATATAAATTGAAATAATATAATCTAAAACATAGAATTAATCAGCTTATTTTTTAAACTCTAAATCTATTTATATACTTCCAAGTATCTCATGAGGACATTTCTTATATTATAATTACAAAATATATACAAATACACATAAGATAATACTGATTCTTATAAACACTATAATTTACAGTCTTTACCTGTCATATTCCTTTCTCTTAAAATTTTGCACACTTCTGATAATATATATCTTTCCTATGTTCCTTCCTATTCTTAAGGAATTAGTTTCTTCAAGAAGTCTTCACTAATTAAATTATAATATATCTTGATATAAATATTCAAGCATGACACTTCTAATTTAAGCATATCGCATGGTTACTAAATGTAATAATACAAAGGCACAAGAACTTCCTTCATTCCTAGTTTTAACAGCTACTCTGCCACATCTCTTTTCAAGCACAAGTAACTTCTACACATATTATATCTAATTTGAGAATACTGTTATTTCTCAATCCAGGGAAACTCAACTCTGTCTACAATAATTTATAAAAGGTAATTTTGCCATCAACTCCAGAAAGCTTCATATCATAATTAATCTAATTTAGTTCATATCTACAATCATTTGCAGTAGCATTTAATACTAAGAATTATTCCTTCTCTTTTGAGGACCACACCTCCGTTGGCTATGATTCAGACACAAAAATCAAGAGCCTCTTGTTACCCTCAAGCACATATCTCACAGGCACTTTAACTTATGTCTAGAACTGTACTCACAACCTTGTCTGTCATCTTGACCCTCTTCCAGTGTTTTCTATCTCAGTAAATGTATCAGAACCTTCCCAGTTCATGGTTTAAAGGTTGTATTTATCCTTAACATTTGTTCTTTTCCCCTTTTCTGGCCACAGGTCCAATTAAATGTAAAATCACTTTGTATCTCCCTTCTAAATATCTCTTGAAACTATTGCTTTTATTCACATTGCCACCACTGCAATGCAAGTTAATACATTCCCTTAACTTTATTAATGTAGTAACCATTCATACCTACCTACTTACCCTCAATCTGTCTCAGCAAATAAAATGTAATTTTAAAATAATAATATTTTAGTCATCAATCAATTATCATTTAACTTGAAAAAGTACAAGAACAAAAGCAAAACTAAAACAAAAATGTAAATATTCAAAACTAAACAATAAATCCAAATATTTTTGAAATAGACAAAAAGCCCATATGTTATCACCCAACATAATTCATGAGCCGCATCTCATATAATTTTTCCCTACAATAGCAATATACTCCTTTACTTTACATTTAAAAAATACTATTTTTCTTTTTCTTTCTTTTTTTTTTTTTTTTTTGAGATGAAGTCTTACTCTGTGGCTCGAGCTGGAGTGCAGTGGCACGATCTCTGCTCACTGCAACCTTTGCTTCCCAGGTTCAAGCCATTCTCCTGCCTTAGACTCCCAAGTAGCTGGGACTACAGGCATGTGCCAGCACACCTGGCTAATTTTTATATTTTTAGTAGAGATGGGGTTTCACTATCTCTAGCCAGGCTTGTCTTGAACTCCTGACCTTGCGATCTGCCCACCTCAGCCTCCCAAAGTACTGAGATTACAGGAGTGAGCCACTGGGCCTGGCCCCAAAAATACTATTTTTCTATTTGAACTTCTTTTTTTAAATTATTATTATTTTACTCATTACTATGCATACCTCATCTTAGATTGACCCCAGAAGCCCTTAGTGTCAACATCAAAAAAAAAATCTTAAATGCAAATATAACCATACAGTGCAAGAAAGAAGGAGCTTTAGCTTGTCAAGTTGCGAAAAATTCATTGTGAATTCATGACTTTAAAAGATGTACTTTCTGGCTTTGTCAACGTTAAGATGAATAAATAGTAACTGCAAACACATTTCTGTGCACCATCAAACTCAGGAGCACCATTAGTCTTCAGATTTTTGTCCCTAAACTAATTGCCACTCAGAAAACAAGGAATCCTTGGAGAGTACTTGGTCCCACAAGTTGGACCAAGCAAAGTCAAAATGAGTCTGAAATATACCATTATCACCAGAACTAGAAATGCTCTGAAGAAAAGTACAAAGCAATGGTAAGATCAAGTACGCTGCTAAAGGGGCGTTTTTTGTGGTAAGTTGTAATACATGGAACTTTAAATAATAAGAATAATGAAGCCAATCAAAACAAAGTAACATTGTAAAATCTCATTAATTCATAATGATACTCTACAAATTCCAATAAAAAGCATAGACATAAGACAGTTATATACAAAAATGTTGATTATATTTATTTTATAAATATTTATTTTTATTTATTTTAATAAGTAGGAAATTATTTTTGTGTATATTTTTGCTTCTTTTGTAAAAAAGGAAGGTTTACAAATTTCTTGTTTGTATTGTTTAAGCAAAAAATAGTTAAATAGAATTTATGAGTGAGCCAGTTAGTTTTGACAAGTAGGATTCACAAGAACAAGCAAGGCGAATCAGCATTAGAGTTCATGTATGATAAATACACAGAAAGTGATGCATCATATACAACCTGTAATTAAAAGATGATTCCAGTAATGTATTCCCTAATGATGAATTGCCAAAATATTCTAAAAAAGCAACTACAAAAATTCATTCCCTCATTTTATCAAAGAAGAAAATTACAGGTGGCTCTACTAACTGCAATAAAATATGAATAAGAAATATGTACATTTAAAATAAAACTAAATATTAGGTAAAATATATTTTGTAATATAATATAATATGTTTATTTCAAAATATGACTAATTTAGTTACCCAGCCATGTAAACTTAAAAAACATACAAATCCTTTCTTATTGGAAACAAGAGACTCAGAATGAAAATTAATATTTAAGACAAAATAGAATGTCCCATTATGTAACAAGTAAAATTCTGTGACAAGAGACACAGCTCTCTCTCCTTACACTGAGAACAAGTATCTGTGACTGGAGCAGGAATAAACCAGATTCTGCATTGTTGTAGGCTTGTTTTGGTTTGTTTTGGTTTGCTTTGTTTACTTTTGATTTGTAAAAATTAAGGACTAGTCATTCAAATAAATAATAAAATTACATAACAAAGTACAATTAACTCTATAAAAGAGTAAAGCAAACTTAGATAGTGGTTCAATTAAAACCTGTGATAGTTACATTCATTTAATGATCTTGCACATTTATAGCTTTGTATTCATTGTAACCTTGCATGTACATTTTTCTGTTTAAGAGTTTGAAACATTTAGTGAATAAACAATATTGTCACAGGATCTTTAGGGTGTCTCTTCACCAGCCGGTCCTTAATGCCTCTGCTTGGGTTCTGTTTGCACCTGCTGGGCTCATTCTGTCCACTCGGCCCAGCAGGCTACACTCAGCCTGTATTACCTGCCCAGATCCCATGCCTGCCAAGGGTGGGCCAGGAACAACACAGTGAGGGGTGTGTGAGTGAGCAAGGGCAGGAGTCGGCCACTGTGCACAGCCCGGCATGCCAGCTGCAGCAGGACGGACAGCTCCAAGAACTGGCACAGGCACCAGCTCTGTGCAAGGTTGTGGCTGGACCAGACATACCACTAGTAGCTTCCACTGTGGAAACCAGAGTCTGGACATGGAGAACATGGTGACACCCCAAAGCTTGGAGATACCAGGAATTGCAGAGCCCCCAAGAGGGGGTTACAGCATGTCACATCCCTGGCTCAGAGAGCCCCAAAGTCTGGGATCCCAGAGGGGCCACAGCTCTTCCATCCTCATCACCTGCAATGTGGAGAGCATGGGGAGGGTTTCAGCCCTGTTTGTGTTATAGCTCTTGAAGGTCTTCCATTCTACAGGTCCTGAGTTTTTCTTCCACGTCAAGAAAGAATGAGGGACACGGACAACTGGAGGATGAGCAAGATGGAGAAAAGCTTCATTGAGCAACAGAACAGCTCTCAGGAGACCCAGAATGGGTAGTTCCTTTTTGCAGGCATGTCTACCCCATGAGTGTGCAGCTCTCAGTGGAGAGGAGACCTGTGGTGAGTAGCTCCTTTCCTCAGACAAGTTGTTCCAGAGTCGAGGAGACCGGAAGTTGGTAGCTCCTTCCTGCAGCTGGTAGTCCTGAGGTCTGTCTGAGTATGGGCTTGTTATGGACTTAGACAGGAGGAAGTGAGTGCCAATTGGTTTATGGGCGGCCATGCACAGGCCTGGAAAAAGTACCATATATTTTCAATCTAGGCCACAGACTCCACCGGAACTGGCAACCCAACCTGCAGGGTTCAGGCTGACGCTGACTTGAAGGTGGGGTTTCACTGGGAACTCACCGCTTTCCACCCAGAAGCCTGTCTACCTCCCGCCACCAATATGCTGTCCACAGAGCCCAAACTGTTCATTCTGAGGGGTGCCCGCAAGCCCGCACTGAGCCACCCTCAGCCGCCGACCCCCACCTTCCTTCCATGCTCATCGGCACCCAAACTCCAGAGGGCTGAGGCAGCAGGAGGCTGGCACGACAGCGCTGCTCTGAATGTGTGCCTACCCGGCCAGGTCACGACAGCGCCCGAACTCAGCCACAACTTTGCTTCACACCGGAGTGGGCGCTGGGAGCAGGCACTTTCAGAGCCTGTAGGGGCCAGGGGCTTCCTTGGACTCCAAGAGTGCAGGCATGCCTTGGTCCGGAGCAGCAGCTGGGTGGCTGCAGCTGTGCCCGGTAGTGAAGGGATCCTGCGCTGCCAGCTCAGTAGGGGGCAGTGCTCCTGCATGTTCCCAGCCCTTACAGGCTCTGTAGAGTGCGCAGTTCCAAAACACTAATGGTAGGCCGTTCTTTGATCCATAGTTCAGCTAATGAACCAAACAACCTATCAGAGGCCCTTCAAACTCCCCAAGCTGCAACATTACATGCTGAATATCTGCTTAGTGGGCCTATGTCAATAAGTTGAGCCTGATCTAAATTTATGTTACTTTCACCATTATCCCACACCCATATCCATTCTCACATATGTTACTTGAATTTCTGCTTGCATAAATTAGAAAACTCAGGTACTATTTTTTGAAGTGTTGCACACTTCCTCAGTGGTCATAATTTGTACCTGACACGCCAGATGAAATTCAGTCTAGCTATACCTCTAGAAGCACAGAGGAATGCTGACAATGGGTCCTGAGGATAACTATCATTGTCTTATATAACAACTGCCTCAGGGTAGGCCATTACTATTGTATCAGGACCATGTGGAGCTAATCTCCTTAGAAGGAAGTACAAAGGTGAATACCAGCGCTGTTGGAAAAGGTGCTGTGCTGTTACAGAAGGTCAGGAGATCACTTCTGTTAGAGCTGGGGAGGCCACTTGTGATGGACATGGGGAGGTCCATTCCACTGGGGGTGAGGAGGCCATTTCCACTGGGGGTGTGTGATAGTTTCCTCCAGAAAAGAAAAATCATTATTTAGGGGGTCAGTGTCCTCAGCTTTATCAGTCTTTTCACACACCCTATCTTAACTTTCAGAATCCCCCTACCCCCTTTTTTTTTCTCAAGTTATACCTTCATTTTAATAAAAGGTACCTTTGAGTCTGGCAGCTCAACACAATTTGTAATTCAGCCAATTTCAGGATAAGGATCTGCATTTGACTTTCAGTAATTTCAACCTTGAGGCTAGAGATAAGGGCCTTCTTCAGGGCCATCTAGAACCTCTTAGGCTACTTATGCATTTCTTAATCTGGTTATTGAAATTTCTCAGTTAATTATATAAATGCTCAATAGGTTCATCTTGCCTGCTGCTAGACAGAGCCAATTTATCAAGACAGGGCAATGGAGAAATAGTAATTCACGCAGAGCCTGCTGTGTGGGAGACCAGAGTTTTATTATTATTCAAATCATTCTCCCCAAGCATTTGGGGATCAGAGTTTTTAAGAATAAAATAATTTGGCATGGGAGGAGTGATGAACAATGAGTTGGAAATGCTGACTGGTTTGGTGGATAATGAAATCATTAGGAGTTGAAGCTGTCCTCTTATGCTGAGTCAGTTCCTGGGTGGGGACCACAAGATCAGATGAGCCAGTTTATTAATGTGGGTGGTGCCAGTTGATTCATCAGGTACAGGGTCTGCAAAATATCTCAAGAACTTATTGTAGGTTTTACAATAGTGATATTATCCCCAGGAGCAATTTGGGGACGGTCAGAATCTTGTAGCCCCCAGCTGCATGACACCTAAACCATAACTTCCAATATTTTGACTAACTTCTTAGTCTTACAAAGGCATTCTAATCCTTAGGAAAGAGGAAGTTTGTTTTAGGAAAGGGTTGTTATCATCTTTGTTTTAAACTATAAACTAAGTTCCTCCCAAAGTTAGTTTGGCCTATGCCCTGGAATGAGGAAGGACAGCTTGGAGGGTAGAAGCAAGATGGAGTTGGTTAGGCCAGATCTCTATAACTATCTCAGTTATAATTTTGCAATAATGATTTTGATCATTTCTCTTCATTACGTTTTCCTGTGACAATAAGAATAACTAACCAAGATCATTATATTCTTAGTTTTCAAAAGCTGTTCAAAATGTTAAATACAGATTCACTTAGCTCCTTTCTTATTATAAGTGATTGATTGGGAGTATCCAATGCAAAGGTTTTACATAACTATAAACAGTTTGCATCACTGACTAGCAGTGCTGTATTTACTACTGGAAACAGTCATTAATGTCTTAAATGTAATCAAATTTAACAGCTAATACCAGACACCCCAGAATCAATTCAGAAAACCACGCCTTAAAATTTTGTTTCTCCAGATCCACTCTGTGTACTAGAATCTGTATTAGTCAGGGTTCTCGAGGGACACAGAACCAATCAGAGATATGTAGCGATATAGATATAGGTAAGATTCATTATAGGAATTGGCTCAAACAATTAAAGAAGCCAATAAATCCCACAATCTGCTGTCTGCAAGCTGGAGAACTAAAAAAGCAGGTGGTATAATCAAGTCACAGTCTGAAGGCCTGAAGGCCAGAATAAGGGTGAGGTCAGGTGGTCAAAGTGAATGTGGTTTTCCTTCAGTAACTCTACTGATTCAAATGCTAACATTTTCCAGAACCACCATCCCAGAAACACTCAGAAATAATGTTTTACATCTATCTTGGCATCTTTTAGCCAAGTCGATACATACAATGAACCATCACATGCTATAATCAAGTCATTGAAAAATAAGGATATAAACTATCAGATTGGTATTATTCATAGACAATAATTACTCCACAACAGCATAATCCCTTTAAACATAATTCTGATAATTAATTTTCCTTTTTCCATAGAGGACCCATGCTAGCCATTAATAAATGCGGAATGATGTAACAATGAATATTGCCACATGCTCTAGTTGATAATGTCATGTATGGACTCTTCATGTAAATAATTAACAAGAGTCTTGACAGTAACAACATATATTTTCAGAAGGTTATTTGAGAGCTGTTTTGTAAACATGTCTTCTAGTGTAGACTGTAATATTTACATTGTATACATTAATCCTTCAGTGAATCCTAACCATTAATACACCATGAATAAATAGAACACAAAAGGGCACATATTTCACTTAATATAACACTTAAATGGTAAGTGCACTCAAGTGATAATTTTCAATATACAATTTAATATTATGAAACAATTTAATTTATTTATAAAGTATATCAAACAAACTTTCAACTATAATAATAAATTACCGTGTATATTGCTTAGTTATTATAGTTTATCTTAAGGAAATATTCTTATTTTGCTTTGTATGTTTAGTCTTCTAAATGTCTTTTTTATAGTGGATATATAGAGAGAGGACATATATATATATATTCATAAAATAAAGATTGGCCATATACATATAAAACACTAATAAAAATTTACAAAATAAGATAAAAATATTTTTGCTGTTCATAGGCTGATAAAATTTTGTGTCATTTTGAAACCTCATTACAAATCCCTTTCTACAAAAATATATGTCTCCAATGCCAGTTTCAATGCAGATAGGATTTTTCTTATTTTTTCATAATAATGTTTTATAATATATATAAAGACATCACATATATTTCTGCTCTAAATTACTACCAGTCAGATATATCACCTGTGGTTATTTTATGTCAGAAAAGAGTCAATTTAGTTTAATGCAACATTATTTTATATGATCATGGAAAGATCTATAATGTGAAAATTACCAACAATGCGATAATATTTTTGAAATATTTCAGAGATCTTCTGGAAGGCAAATGATAATGAGTATAATACTGAAAAGCAAGTGACAGCCACTCAATGGAGTATACCATAAGAAAAGTAAATGTCTTTCTAAGTCTAGTAGAGAAATTAAAAACACTCTCTGAAGACATAATGGGCATTAACATTTTAATATCTGAGACCATTGACAGAAAAATAGAACTGCTGCAGCTTAGATATCACAGGAAACTTGAAAGTTATCTGAGAGAAAATATTTAATTATTAAAAACTGAAAATAAAATTAGAAAAAGTCATCTTGAAGTGTACAATTAAAGCATGTTGCCTTAAATATATTTGCAAGCATACGCACAAACTTGTACTACTAAATGGATAAATGAAATTAATTTTCCTACAGTACAGGGCGTATCTATCTACAACAATCAATTTTATCTTTCTCTCTCTCTCTTCTAAAATGTAAAATGAACAGTTATAACAGATGATTTACAAAGAATGTTGTCCTTTTCTAAGGATTCAAACATGAATAAGACCAAGTTTTCATACAGAAAGAGATGGCTGTTATAAGTGAATACCGACAGTGTCACGTTTAAAAAGTATTGACAGGCAGGGCTCGGTGGCTTACGCCTGTAATCCCAGTACTCTGGGCGGCTGAGGCAGGTGGATCATGAGGTCAGGAGTTCGAAACCAGCCTGACCAGCATGGTGAAGCCCCATCACTACTAAAAATACAAAAATTAGCCGGGCATGATGGCACACGCCTGTAATCTCAGCTACTCAGGAGGCTGAGGCAAGAAAATAGCTTGAACCCGGAAGGCCCCAAGGTTGCAGTGAGCCGAGATTGTACCAGTGCACTCCAGCCTGGGTGACAGAGCGAGACTCTGTCTCAAAAAAAAAAAAAAAAAAAAAAGAGTATTGACAGTATAAATTCGATATATAAAAATATTCAGTGTAAAAAAGATGCCTCTAAGATTTGAATAAGATTTTGTAGGAATGGTATAATAGGGTAGAAAATTTGGAGGCAATTCATTAACAAGTGACATGTCTTATATGTCTTCATAAGTAGCACAGTTTATTGACAGTCAATGAGAAACAAAAGTGTTGAAAGTGGAAATGTTTGTTGAGATTTTAAAGGGTAAGCCGTGGTTTAAAATGTTTGCATGATGTAGAGTCTGTAACGTATACTGGCAGAGCTGAAGTTGAATATTCAGGGAGCAAATGATGAAAGGTTTCATATTTCGTACGCCACTCCAAAAATTATTATGTGTAGTCAATGAAATGTCTTAGAGGATGTGAAGTAGGAGATTCATATTAACAGATTCAAATACTGGATATTTTAACACTGTGGAAGATTTATGAAGACTTGTCAAAGGCTGTTAGAATAATTTGGCAAAATCATAATTCCCTTAAATAATGTGTGGCACAGAGCATAGAAAAAAACAATTAATGTACAAGACATTCAAGAAGGATGGACAACTTGGCAACCGATTGAACAAGGTAAATGAAAGATAAGGAGAACGTAAGAATAATTACGACTACAGACTTGATCTTTCAAGATAACCTTTAGCAATAAACAGATTATCGAGCCTGTTTTTCTTTAAGAGTTATGAATAATAAATGGGAGCCCCAGGAAGGTAATTTGAGTAAATTTACATTGTTTTCCATACTATTAATTGGTTTTTAAAATTTTTAAGCAGCAGAATAATTTGATCACAATAAATAGTATGAGGTTGATTATATAAATTACTGTGGCACTTTTCTGTTTAAAGAAGAATGTGGTTAGACTGGCTTTAGACCATCTATCTTCTCCTTGTGCATAATGCAAATCCCTTCAAATGCTTACACAGAACTTTGTATCCAATTTTGAATAAATAGTAAATTGAGTAATACATATATTTTATGTACACATAAAATTTTATGTATGTGTGTGCCTCTGAAGTTTCTAAAATTCTGTTTACAAAATACAAAAATTAAATTACATATGTATAGTAAAATTAAAATTATTTCTAAATTCTGATCTTGTTAGCATAGATCAAGTACTCTCTATACCCTCAGGCATGGCATTTTCTCATTTCAGGTTTAAATATTAGGAGTTAGACATGTTTACTTAGCTCTGGTAAGATATAATACTTATTTATGTTCCCAATCA
This sequence comes from Piliocolobus tephrosceles, assembly GCF_002776525.5. Classification (NCBI taxonomy): domain Eukaryota; kingdom Metazoa; phylum Chordata; class Mammalia; order Primates; family Cercopithecidae; genus Piliocolobus; species Piliocolobus tephrosceles. The sequence goes on from NC_045455.1 coordinate 29,657,839, forward strand.
TTTATTTAATCCCCATCCTTACTTTCAGTGTCTGATATTCATTATACAACATTTCTAGCAAGAAGAAGAATACTGTTTCATTACTACCTATGCTACTGTCTGTTGCTATCTATGATGTATATAATTGCAACAGATTAATTTTGTTTGGCATGATTTTATAGGACCTTTCAGAAGAATGAAAATTGAATTGTTCTGTTAGATCAATCAAGCATCAGGTCATCTGGAGTCCAAGCAAATTTAATCAGAGCAAGAATCTTTTCAGCTGACTTGATGCCTATATGCCAGCCAATTCAGTTGGATCAAGTTTTTTTTTTTTTTCCCTGTATCCATGTACCTATGCATACACTTTTAAATTATGCTCACAAATTTATTTTTCTCAATTTTGCATGGCTTATTTAATTTTATTTAAGGTCAACTTGAATTTTCAAGGTATGATTGAGATATATTTTTAGAAATAGTTGGAAATACTCATAAACAGAAGGAAAGACTAAAAGCCAACATCTTAGTCATTTTGACCAGACATAAAATGAGAAAAGTGATTGTAAATTCTGAAAAATTTGTAAATGATTGCTCAGATTAAATTTACATGGAATATAAAAACTCTCTATTCCAAACATAAGCACAATAATCTTTGATAAATTTAGTGAGAAAAACATGTTGTATTTTTTTTTTTTACCCTGTATTTTTTACTTTGAATTCCTTTGGATACATAATGGTTATACATGTAGTATTTTGATACAAGCATACAATGTGTAATCATTAAAGCAGTGTAATCCATCACCTCAAACATGCATCCAATCTTTGTGGAATATTTCAAATTTACTCCTCTAGTTATTTTGAAATATACAAAAAGTATTTTTAACAGTAGTTGTCCTATTATGCTATCAAACACTAGACATTATTTCTTCTATCTAGTTATATTTTTGTACTCATTAACCAATCCCCTTTACCACTCCTCCTCACTAAAACAGCTTCTGTTAAGCATCATTCTACCCTCTATCTTTATGAGTTTTTTTTTTTTTTTTTTTTTTTTACCCCCCATATATTAGTGAGAATATCTGATATTTGTATTTCTGTGTCTGGCTTATTTCACTTAACATAATATTCTTCAGTTGTATCCATGTTGTTGCAGATACAGAATTTCATTATTTTTATGACTGAATAATATTTCATTGTGTATATGTATTACTTTTATTTATTTATTCATCTGTTAATGGAAACTTGGGTTTATTCCATATCTTGGCTAGTGTAAATAGTGCTTCAATAAACATGGGAATGTAGGTATCTCTTCAATATACTGATTTCCTTTTTATGGATATATGTCCAGCAGTGGGATTGCTGGATCATATGGTAGCTCTATTTTTAGTTTTTTTCAAAAATCTCCATACTGTTCTCCAGAGCGGCTATACTAATTTACATTCTCATCAACTGTGTATCAGTATTCTGCTTTCTCTGTGTTCTATCTGTTATTTTTTTTTTATCTTTTTGATAAAAGCCATTTTAATTGGGGTGAGATTATGTCTCATTGTAGTTTTGGTTTTTATCTATCTGAGAATTGGTGATGCTGAGCATTTTTTAATACTTATTGACCATCTGTATGTCTTCTTTTGAGAAATGTCTATCATATCTTTTCAGAAGAGAAGTCATTTGATTAATTCGATAGCCATAATCATCACACCTATTTGTTTTCTATGTTGTAATCTTACCTTAAAAATCATCATTGTACAGTGTGGTTATTTCATGTTGAACAAAATAGGGCAAAACAGCAATTGAGAGCAGAACAATCATACAAATTGAAGGAAACTGGTGCAAATGACATAAGCCAGCTGCTGCTTTGTATTTATTTATAAAAAGCCTATAGAATTAAACATAAATATTTATAACAATTGAATGCTGCTTACATAATATAATGCCGCACTTAGGACATATATTGTTTTTAAAATTCAACCAAAACTTATATAAAAGGGGTTTAGCTTTTTACCAGTAATTGATAGGTGCTATTTTATAAGTGAATTTCAAATTACAGATAATTTCTAATTAACATCTAATTTTTACATCTCATAATTTTGTTACTTTTCAAAAATTTAATGAATAATTTTATATTTAATTTTTACAAGATACCAAAACTTTATTTTCTTAAATAATTGTAAAATTAAATGTTTGATCATTTACTTTTTAGTAATTTGATATTATTTGCATATTGTTTTAAAAATGTTGAAGCATTATTCAGGAAACTTGTTTTAGACTTAGTCTAATTTTCAGCTATGTAACTCATAAACATGGCAAATATCAATTTTATATTTCATGATTTACGATGACATTAACATTAGAGGCAAATAATAGAAGACAAAAATGAGCTGGTCCCATTGCCTGAAGGCAAGTTCATCCTTCAAAACAAGATATGTCACAGTTTAGGTGGGCAACTTTTTTTCTTTTTTGAGATGGAGTCTCACTCTGTTGCCCAGGCTGGAGTGCAGTGGCACAATCTTGGCTCACTGCAAGCTCCGCCTCCTGGGTTCACGCCATTCTCCTGCCTCAGCCTCCCAAGTAGCTGGGACTACACCACCACGCCTGGCTAATTTTTTGTGTTTTTGGTAGAGATGGGGTTTCACCGTGTTAGGATGGTCTTGGTCTCCTGATCTCGTGATTTACTTAGGTGGGTAACATTTTGTAAAGTTATTCAAAGTTTATAATTGAAACCAAAAGCAAATAGAAATTAGACATAGAAATATCTAATTTATTTTTTGTTTTAAACATAAAGATTGTATATTTGTATCAATGGATAACTTGCCTGACATATATAATTTGCTATCCATACCTAAAATTGTCAAACTTAATCTAAAATGAAATAAATGTGTAAATTACCATACAGACAATAAACACAAAAATGTGAAATAAAATTTTAATATTATTACCATTGGTTTAAAACACTTTATTTCTCTGATTTCTTGAGTGTTTTATTGTAGGACTTTCTACAATGCAGCCATTTTGGCTTAAATTACACACTACTGTTCAGTTTTCAGGAGACATAGAACCTGTTTTAAGTTGTAATCCAACCAATGCTGTTTTTTAGTTCACCATATAAAACGTATTTCTGCATCCTTGATTTAGATAAAATCATAGAAAACTTCAGTAGCAATTAACCACAAACGTATTTCAATATGTCACAATGAGAAACATGCTTTAGATTCTTCAGTTGAAAATTATATATTATAAACTTAACTTTTGAACAAGAACTCACTGTCATGATAAGCCATTCCCATAACAATAGCATTATTCCATTTTTAAAGGCAGAGTGCCCATGATCTAATCACCTCTTAAAGGTCCTGTCTTTCAACACTGCTAAAATGACAATTAAGCCAGTGCTGCGGCTTGTACTTATAGTCCAATCACTTGGCAGGCTAAAGCAGGAGGATTACTTGAGCCTAGGAGATACAGGTACATTGATCTTTGGTCAGGCTATTATACTCCAGCCTGGGTAACAAAGCCAGAATTTATCTAGAAAAAAAAAAAAAAGAAAAAATATATAAAAAAGGCAAGATGAGGTGGAGTAAGATGGCCAGATAGAACTATCCAGCTGTAACCCCCAACCCATACAAGAACACCAAATAGAACAACTATGCACATGAGAAAACAGCTTCACGCAAATCAAAATTTAGCTTGAGTACCAGCTCAACCACCATGGGGTAGAGCAACAAGCGGGTACCTGTGGTCCTAGATTCCAGGTCTTGACTCCTACGTGGCATTTACAGACTTGTCCTGGGCCAAAGGGGGAGCCTACTCCCCTGAAGGGAGAGACCTAGGCCTTGTAGCATTTACCACAGCTGGCTAAAAACCCATGGGCTAAGAGCGAATATTGACAGTAACCAGGAAGTACTTGCTGCAGGCCTGGGACAGTGATGGCCACGAGAAAAAGAATCCTTCCGCTTGATGAGAGCATATGGAAAAGTGGGAAGGACTTTGTCTTGTGGCTTGGGTGCCAACTTGGCCATAGTAAAACAGAGAACCAAGGAGATTCTTAAGGTTTGTGACTCCAGGTCCTGGCTTCCAGATGGCATTTTTGAACCAACACCTGCACTGGGGAAAATTTTCTGCCCTGAAAGAAAGGACAAAACCCTGACACAATTGGACACATGCTGACTGAAGAGCCCATGGGCCTTGAGTAAACACTGCTGGTAGCCAGGTAGTGGTTTCCAAGGGCTTTGGGTGAGACAGAGTGCTGTGCTGGGCTTCAGTTCTGACCCAGTGCAGTCTCAGTGGAGGTGGCCACAGGAATGCTGTGTCACGTATCCCCCAGTTCCAGACAGCTCAGCATGGAAAGAAAAACTCCATTTGTTTCGGTGCAAGTAAAGAAAGAGAACAAAAGTCTCTGCCTAGTAATTCAGGGAATTCCCTCAGATCTTACCCAAGACCACCAAGGTGGTACATTTTTGAGTCTAGAAGAGTCACAGTGTTACTTAGCTTAGAGTGCCCCCTTACGCAGAGACAGCTGCAGTGACCAAAGATTTAAATCACAACCCAGAATTCCCTTTGGATACATTGAAAGTCTTCCCAAGAAGGATGGGTAAAACAAGCCCAGACTGCAAAGACTATAATAAATTCATAACTCTGCAATGCCCAGACATCAATAAATACCCAAAACCATCAAGACCATCCAGGAAAACCTGATTCCACAAGGAACTAAACAAAGCACAAGTAACCAATCCCAGAGTGATAGAGATATGCAACCTTTCAGACAGAGAATTACAACTAGCTGATTTGAGGAAGATAACAAAATTAAAGATAAGATAGATAAATTCAGAATTCTATCAGACACGTTTTACAAAAAGATTAAAATAATTTTTGAAAAAATCAACCAGAAATTTGGGAGCTGATTTTGCACAGCGAAAGAAACTATCATCAGAGTGAACAAGCAACTTACAGAATGGGAGAAAATTTTTGCAATCTATCCATCTGACAAAGGGCTAATATCTGGAATCTACAAGGAACTTAAACAAATTTACAAGAAAAAAACAAATAACTCCATCAAAAAGTGGGTGAAGGATATGAACAGACACTTCTCAAAAGAAGACATTTATGTGGCCAACAAACGTATGAAAAAGAGCTCATCATCACTGGTCTTTAGAGAAATGCAAATCAAAACCAAAATGAGATACCATCTTACACCAGTTAGAATGGCAATCATTAAAAAGTCAGGAAACAACAGAGGCTGGAGAAAATGTAGAGAAATAGGAACACTTTTACACTGTTGGTGGGAATGTAATTTAGTTCAACTATTGTGGAAGATACTGGGGCGATTCCTCAAGGATCAAGAATCAGAAATACCATTTGACCCAGCAATCCCATTTTTGGGTATATAACCAAAGCATTATAAATAATTATACTATAAAGACACATGCACAAGTATATTTATTGCAGCACTATTCACAATAGCAAAGACTTGGAACCAACCCAAATGTCTATCAATGATAGACTGGATAAAGAAAATGTGGCACATATACACCATGGAATACTACACAGCCATAAAAATGGATGAGTTCATTTCCTTTGCAGGGACATGGATGAAGCTGGAAACCATCCTCAGCAAACTAACACAGAAACAGAAAACCAAACACCTCATGTTCTCACTTATAAGTGGGAGTTGAATAATGAGACCATGTGGAAACAGGGAGGGGAACATCACACACCATGGCCTATTTGGGGGTGGGGGGCTGGGGAAGGATAGCATTAAGAGAAATACCTAATGTAGATGATGGATTGATAGGTGCAGCAAACCACCATGGCACATGTATACTACATGTATCCCAGAACTTAATGTATAATAATAATAAAAAAAGAAGTTCAGGAGCTGAAAAGTTTAATTGACACACTGAATAATGCCTCAGAGTTTCTCAATATCAGAATTGATCAAACAGAAAAAAAGAATTAGTGAGCTTGAAGACAGGCACTTGAAAACACACATTCAAATCAGGAAAAAAAAAAGGAATAAAAAAGAATGAAACAGGCTAAAGAGATCCAGAAAAATAGCCTCAAAAGGACAAATATAAGGGTTATTGCCTTTAAAAAAGAGATAGAGAGATAGATCAGGGTAGAAAGTTTATTCAGAGAAATAATAACAGAGAACTTTCCAAATCTAGAGGAAGATATTAATATTCAAGGAAAAGTCTACAGAATACCAAGAATATTTAACCCAAAAAAACTACCTCAAGCTATTTAATAAAGTCCCAAAGGTTAAGGATAAAGAAATGATCTTAAAGTATAAAGATAAAAGAAACAATATAAAAAGAAGTTCCAATATGTCCAACAGCAGACTGCTCAGTAGAAATGTTGCAGGCCAGGAGAAAGTGTCATGACACATTTCAAGTGCCGAAGCATAAAATGTTTATTCTACTGTGGTAATATCCAGTGAAAGTGTTCTTCAAACATGAAGAAATACTTTTCCAGACAAACAAAAGCTGAGGGATGTTATCAACACCAGGCCTGTTGTACAAGAAATGCTAAAGGAAGTTCTTCAGTCCCAAGGAAAGGATATTAATGACCAGTAAGAAATCCATCACAAGGTGTAAAACTTACTGGTAATAATAAGTACACAGACAAACAGAAAATATTATAACTGTAATTGTATTGTATAAATTACTCATATATGAAGTAGAAACAGTAGAAAATAAACCTATCAAAAATAACTACAACTTTTCAAGAAACAGTATAATAAGATACAAATTGAAATTTTAAAAAGTTAAAAAGTAAAGAGATGAAGTTTTTGTTAGTCGTCTCTTTGCTTATTTTTAGTTTGTTAGTTTTTAGTTTTGTCAGATTTTGCAATCAGTGTTAAGCTGTCATCAGTTAAATGTAATGGCTTACAAGATGTTATTTGCAAGCCTCATGATAACCTCAAATCAACACAAGTAGAACAGATATATAGATAAACAATAAAAAGCAAGAAATTAAAACATACCACCACCGAAAATATGCATTCTTCTCCTTAGCACATGGATTATGATCAGGGATAGACCATATTTTAGGTAACAAAACAAGTCTTAAAATATCAAAAAAAATTGAAAACATATCAAGTAAGTTCTCTGGCCTCAATGGAATAAATCTCTAAACCAATAGCAAGAACTTTAGAAGCTTGACAAACACATGAAAATTAAACATGCTACTTAGTGACGAGTGGGTCAAAGAATAAATTAAGAACTAAATTGAAAAATGATTTGAAACAAATGAAAATGAACACACAACATAACAAAATCTATGGGATACAGCAAAAGCCCCACTAAGAGGAAAGTTAATAGCAATAAGCGCCTACATCAAAAAAGTAGAAAAATTTCAAATAAAAAACCTAGAGAGGTGCAGTGGCTTACACCTGTAATCCCAGTACGTTCTGAGGCTGAGGTGAGTGGATCACTTAAGGCCAGGAGTTTGAGACCAGCCTGAGCAACATGGTGAAACCCCCCCTCTACTAAAATTCCAAAAATTAGCCAGGTGTGGTGGCACATGTTTGTAATCCCAGCTACTTGGGACGCTGAGGCACAAGAATTGCTTGAACACAGGAGCTGAAGTTTGCAGGGAGCCAAGATCCTGCCACTGTGCTCCAGTCTGGGCGACAGGGAAACTCTGTCTCAAACAAACAAACAAAAACAAAAACAATAAAATCTGATGATGCATCTAAAAGAACTAGAAAAGCAAGAGTAAACCAAAAACAAAAATAGTAAAATAAACTAAATATCAGAGAAGAAATAAATAAAATTGAAATGAAAAAAGATGAAAATGAAGTTAGTTTTTTAAAAAGATGAAGTCAAAAAACTTGTCAGACTAAGAAAAAGACAAAAGACCCAAATAAATAAAATCAGAGACAAAAAAGGAGACATTCCAATTGATACCACATAAAGTCAAAGAATCATTAGAGACTAGTATGAGCAACTGTGTGCCAATAAATTAGAATATTTAAAAGAAATGGATAAATTGCTAGACAAAAGAACCTGCTATAGTTAAACTATGAAGAAAGTGAAAACCCCGATAGAGCAATAACAAGCAGTAATATCCAAGCTGTAATAAAAAGTATCCCAGCAAAGAAAAGTCCAAAACCCAATGACTTCACTGCTGAAAGTTACCAAACACATAAGATGAACTAGTATTAACACTATCCAAATCATTTCAAAAACTAAAGGAGGAAGGAGCACTTGCAAACTCATTATATGAAGCCATTATTACTGTGATACCAAAACCAGACAAAGACACATCGCATCCGTAAACAAACAAACAAACAAAAATAAATCCAAAATGAATTAAAACTATACAATGGTATTTCCTAGGAATATTGACAAAAACTCCTCAACAAAATACTAGCAAACAAATTCAACAACACATTAAAAAGATCATTCATCATCATCAAGTTTGATTTATCCCTGGGATACAAAGATAATTCAAATATGCCAATCATTAATTTGATACTGTGTATCAACAGAATGAAGGACAAAAATGTATGATCATTTCAATTGATGCTGAAAAGGCAGTTGGAAAAAGTCAATATCCCACCATGATAAAAACCATGAAAAGACTGGGAATAGAAGGAACATACTACAACACAATAGAAGTCATATATGGCAGTCCAACAGCTATTATTATAATCAATGAAGAAAAAATAGAAACCTTTGGGTGCAGTGACTCAAGCCTGTAATACCAGCACTGTGGGAAGCCGAGGTGGGCAGATCATGAAGTCAAGATCTCGAGACCATCCTGGCCAACATGGTGAGACCCCATCTCTACTAAAAATACAAAAATTAGCTGGGCGTGGTGGCACATGCCTGTAGTCCTAGCTACTTGGGAGGTTGAGGCAGGAGAATTGCTTGAACCTGGGAGGCAGAGGTTGCAATGAGCCAAGATCGTGCCACTGCCCTCCAGCCTGAAGACAAAGCAAGACTCTGTCTCAAAAAAAAAAGATAAAATTAAAAAAAAAAACCTTTTTTTGTAAACAAGGCAATGATTACCACTTACCCCACTGTTATTAAATATCCTACAGGAAGTCTTAGTTAGAACAATGAGACAAGAGAAAGAAATAAAGGCCATCTAAGTTGGAAAGGAAATTAAATTATCTTTGTAGATTACATCATCCTATGTTTGAAAAAACTAAAGACTCCATCAAAAGACTATTAGAACTGATAAATTCAGAAAAGTTACATGATATAAAATTAATACAAAAAAAGCATCATTTCTATATTCTAGTTGTAAAAGAAATCTGTGAAATAAATCAAGAAAGTAATCCCATTTACAATAGCTAAAAATAAAATAAAATACCTAGGAATAAACTTAACCAAATAATTGAAACATATGTGCAATAAAAACTATAAAACAAGATGTAAAAAATTTGAAGGCGACACAGAAAAAGTCGAAAGATACCCCATGTTTATGGATTGGAAGAATCAATACTGTTATAATGTTCACACTACTCAAAGCAGTACATAGATTTAATGCAATCCTTATCAAAATACCAATGACATTCCTCACAGAAAAAGCAAAAAATAATTCTAAAATTTATATGGAACCACAAAAGGCCCAGAATAACCAAAGTTATTCTGAGCAAAAAGGACAAAACTTGAGGAATCACATTCCCTGACTTCAAATTATACTACAGAGCTATTGTAGCCAAAGCAGCATGGTATTAGCATAAAAAAAAACAGACATAGACACCAGCAGAGGGGCACTGGGCTGGAATGTGGGGATCTTGAGGTAGCCCTGGGCATCAAGCTAATGGAGGGTTCCCCAGGCTCATTCCTCAAAATCATTCTGCCCTCCTAGAGGTCTAGACCCGTAAAGAAAGGACCATCCTCTAAGATCTTCAAAATCCCTTTGGGATCATTCTGGCATTGTTTAGATGATTCCTTCTCTCTATACTAAACTCCTTCATAGAATGTCAGTTAGCTACACTCTTGGATTTTTTCCCCAAACATGCAAACATGCATTTGAAGTCGTATGTATGTATGTATATATGTATGTATGTATGTATGTTTTGAGACAGGGTCGCCCTCCATCACCGAGGCTGGAATACAGTCATTGCTCATTGCAGCCTCAACTTCTTGGGCTCAAACAATCTTCCTACCCTGGCCTCCTTGGGCTGGGATTGGAGTTATGAGATATTGAGCTTAGCCCTTTTAAGATTTTTACATTGCCAGTTGTAAATTTTTCAAATGTTTCCATTTTACATCAATTTTAATTGTAAATTTTTCCTTTCAGTTATTATTTTCCTCTGGCATTTTACAGTATGTAGTTAAAAGTAGCCACACAGCAGCCTGAATGCTTTGCTGCTTCGATGTTTCTCCTCACAGATATTCTGGTTCATTGCTCTTAAATTCTGCATTTCATAAAACCCTAAGGCATAGAAGTAATTCAGCCAATTTCAGCCAATTTCAACTGACTTCATAATGCAGATACTAGTATTAGTCAGTTTTTGTGTCACTATAAAAGAATAACTGAGACTGATTAATTGATAAAAAAAAAGAGGTTTAATTGGCTCACAATTCCAGAGGCTGTACAGGAAATGAGGTGACAGCATCTGCTTCTGGTGAGGACTTCAGGAAGCCTTATAATCAAGGCAGAAGGCAAAGGAGAAACAGACATATCACATGATATGAGAGGAAGCAAGAGAGAGATGAGGGAAGTCCAGTACTCTTTTAACCAGATCTTATGTGAACTATAGAGTGAGACTTCACCCATTACTGTAAGGATGATACCAAGCCATTCACCACGGATCCACCCCATGACCCAAACACCTCTGTAACAATGTTACCTGTAACATTGGGGGTTCCATTCAAAATGAGATTTAGAGGGGACAGATATCAACACTATGTCATTCTGCCTCTGGCCACCCTAACCTCATATACTTCTTACATTGTATGATGGTTAATGTTGAGTGTCAACTTGATTGGATTGAAGGATGCAAAGTATTGTTCCTGAGTGTGTCTATGAGGTTGTTGTCAAAGGACATTAAGTCACACTTGACAACCCATAAAAATCTCCTTAAGTGAATTTTTAAAATTATCCTGGTAAAATGTAGCTTACTTTCCAAACTAACTCTGGTATGGCGTTACATGACAGATAGCAGACCCTGAAGAAAATCAAAATATTTTACCCCAAAATATTTCTTTGATACATTTTGAAATGGCCTGCAGAGCTGTCTTTTGTAGGAAACGTTTGGATATGTAGAGAATCTCCATTAAGGCAGCCAGGCCTTCCTCTTTTTGGCCTTTCCTGAATCTATGAAAGATTGAGAGTCTGACACTTTTAGGACCTGAAGAGACATTTACAATCAATTATCTGTAAGGGCTGCTATCTATGTGGATTCATCTGCATAACAGCAGCCTTGCACCCTACCCCCGCCCCCCAATCTTCAATGGCTTATCTTAACTCAAGCTTTCCTTTCTAGTGACTTCAAGTTTTGATAATAGCTTAACTCTCTCAATCAATTGTCAACTAAAGAATCTCTAAAACCCATCTATGACTTGTAAACCACCTCTTCAAGACATCCTGCCATTTCAGGACTGAACCAATGTAAACTTTCATGTCTTGATTTATGTCTTTGCCCGAAATTCCTGTCTCCCTAAAATGTATAAATTCAAACTGTAATGGGAACACCTTGGGTGTGTTTTCTTAGGACTTCTCAAGTCTTAGTAGGGTTTGGTTTATCCACTAGCAATGTGAATATTATAGATTAATAATAATTCAAAAGCAAGCAATAAAGTAAAAGAAAAAAGGTACTACTGTGAAGATAATGTCACATAGTTGTACAGTTCCCAAATTTAAATCTTACATATGTTGATATATCTTTAGGCAAATTTAAAGGAAAACTTCCAATATCATTGTATTATTACAACATATGACTGTATGTTTTTGGCCCAGTGTTATCGGTAGATTTCGAATCTGTCCTTTACCAAACAAAATGAAAGCCTTTGTCAGATTACCAGACTTTCATGAATGGTTTTGTTTGTTAATTATAAACTAAAATTGGCTGATGCATGATAGCTTATTTTTACTAGTGTGCAAAATCAACATAAATAGTAATTGTAAGTTGCTCTAAACGGACTACACCATGGTTGAGCCATTGTGACCCCTGTGACCCACAGGTACAGGCCTCCTGGAGTCACAAGGTCTGGAGCAACAGGAGAACCACTAAAGAAGATACAGCTAATTCCTGCCTTAACTGATTAACCGACCTTGCAACATTCCACCACTGTGATATGTTTGTGCCCTACCCTAACTCATCAATCAACCTTGTGATATCCTGCCTTGTGATCTCCCACCACCTCCTGGCTATGCACCTTGTGACATTCTTCCCCTGCTCAAAAAAACAGCCCCTAACTATAGCTTTCCACTACTTTCCCCAAACCTATAAAACCAGTTCCACTCCCACCACCCTCTGCTGACTCCCTTTTCAGACTTAGCGTGCTCACACTAGAGTGAATAAACAGCCTTGTTGCTCACAGGAAGCCTGCTCAGGTGGTCTCTTATACAGACGCACATACTATTTGGTGCTGAAACCTGGGACAGGGGAACTCTCCTGGGAGATCTCTCCCCTATCTGCCCCGCGCTTTCCCATTGAAGAGACTCCCCTCAACCTTGGGACTTCAGACCTGCCCCGCAAATTGAGCCTACCTCTGTCCACGCATCAGGTAAGCTGCCTCAGTCTCTTCTCATCTCTCTCTCTCTCTTTCTCTTTACAAAATTGAGACAAGGAACCTTCCTCTTATCCATGTTTCAGAAATCCAATGTTGGTCACAGACTCTTCTTGGGAAGACAATCTTCCCTCAGTGTTTGGTCAATGCCCAGCATGCCTGCCTTGGCCATTCACCAGCCACACAACCCAGGACCTCCACTGGGGATGCCCACTGAGGATCCTAGTGGTTGCTCTTTTCCTCGTCTCTCTCTTTCCTCTCTAACTTTCCCTGTTCTATCATGAGCATTCTCCTGCCCTCTATCCCTCCTTCTTCCCCTCTGGCTCGTGTCCTCAAAAACCTCAAACCTCTTCAGCTTTCACCCAATCAAAAGCCTAAATGTCTAATTTTTTTTCTGTCACATGGCCTGGCCCCAATATAAATTAGACAATGGCTCTCAGTGGCCAGAAAATGGCACTTTTGATTTCTCTATCTTGCACGACTTAGACAACTTCTATCACAAAATGGGCAAATGGTCGATGTATCCTGTGTCCAGTCATTTTTTACACTACGATCTCTCCCTGGCCTCTGATCCCAATGTGATCCATCCGTAGTTTTCCTTATCTCCCTTCCATCTGCCCCTTCTTCTACCAGGAATGCTGACTCCACCTTGTCTGTTAACTGCTTCGATCTTTCCCCCCTGCCACATATCTGAATCCAATGCTAATCCCCCTCTGAACCTAGTTCGTCTTCTACCCACAGCCCACCTCCTTATGCCCCTCACACCACCACCCCTCCTCATACCCAGTCTGGCTTGTAATTTGGTCCCACGACTGGGCCCCCTGCCCCTGCCCAGCAATTTCCCCTTCAAGAGGTGATGGGTGAGGGGGCGAAGGAGTAGTACAAGTTCATGTCCCTTTCTCCCTGTCTGACCTATCCCAAATTAGTCAACGTCTAGGCTCTTTTCTGTCAGACCCCACCAAATATATACAAGAATTCCAATACTTAACTCAGTTCTATAATCTTACCCGGAGTGATTTAAATGTCATCCTCACTTCTACTCTCGCTTCTCAGGAGTGAGAAAACTTCGAACTCTAGCTCAATCTTATGCTGATGACTGCCGGCACCTTGAGCCTGGCCTCCAAGAAGGTGCTAGGGCAGTACTCCATGAAGACCCCCATTGGAGCTACTAGTCAGGGGCCCAAGGCATAGCAAGGCAGGACTGCATGATCTCCTGACTAGTCCAAGGGCTCCAGAAGGCTGCATGTCAAGTTGTCAATTATGACAAACTAAAGGAGACCACTCAGAACAGAGATGAAAATCCAGTCCAGTTTATGGCCCACCTAGCCGCCACCCTCAGGTGATATAGGGCGGTAGACCCTGAAGGTCCAGAAGGCCGCCTTATTCTTAACATGCATTTTATTAAACAGTCAGCTCCTGACATTATAAAGAAACTTCAGAAAATAGAGTCTGGCCTTCAAACCCCACAACAGAATTAATCAACCTCACCCTCAAGGTGTTCTGTAATAGGAAAGAGGCTGCCTGGCAGCAGCACATTTAACAATTACAAATGCTCGCCTCCTCCATAAGACAAGCCCCAGCTGCACCGCCTACCTGCAAAAACTTCAAGGTGTCCAAATTGCAGCGTTTAACCGCCCCTCCCAGACCTTGCTTCAAGTGTCAGAAACATGGCCACTGGGCTAAGGAATACCAGCAGCCCGGGATTCCTTCCAAGCCATGCCCTGTCTGTGTGGGCCCTCACTGGAAGTCGGACTGTCCAACTCTCATCCTCATTTCTGGAGCTCCTGGAGCTCCAACCCAAACCTCTCCAACCAACTCCTTCCCAGATCTCCTCGGCTTGGTGGCTGAAGACTGAGGCTGCCCAAACAACTTGGCGGCCCCTGAACCATCACGGATGCCAAGCTGCGGGTAACTCTTATGGTGGAGGGTAAGTCCGTCCCCTTCTTAATTGATTCGGAAGCTACCCACTCCACATTACCTTCTTTACAAGGGCCTGTTTCCCTTGCCCCCATAAGTGTTGTGGGTATTGATGGCCAAGCTTCTAAACCCCTTAAAACTCCCCAAGTCTGGTGTCAAATCGGGCAACACTCCTTTACGCAGTCCTTCCTAGTTATCCCCACCTGCCCAGTCCCCTTATTAGGCCAAGAAATTTTAACTAAAGTATCTGCCTCCCTGACTATTCCTGCACCACAACCATACCTCACAGCTACCCTTTTATCCAATTCCAACCCTCCCTCACAACCTCCCCTTTCATCTCCCCACCTCAACCCTAAAGTATGGCATACCTCCGCTCCTTTCCTTGCAACTGATCTTCACCCCTTATCATCCCATTAATACATAACCACCCTTATCCTGCTCAACGCCAACACCCCATCCCATAACAGGCTTTAAAGGGCCTAAAGCCTGTTATTATTACCCATCTACTACAGCATGGCCTCTTAGTTCCTACCAACTCCCCTTACAACTCTCCCATCCTACCTGTTCAAAAACCAGATAAATCCTATAGGCTAGTCCAAGATCTTCGCCTCATTAATCAGGTTGTCCTCCCTGTCCACCCTGTTCCTTCGTTAGCCAGAAATTGTTGGCTATGCATTTCCCTCTCTTCCTCCTACTACACAGCTGTCCTTGCCCTACCAACCAACTGGACAACTTCCCCCATCTCCCTACATCTTCGAATCTCTTTCAATGACCCCAACTTTACTCTCCAGGACAACTTCTTTACTTTCTAGACAAATTCAGTAAGAACTCCCCTGACATGTCTCACCAAGAAGCTGCTGCTCTCCTCCTCACCTACCTAAAACACCTGTCCCTCTATATCAATTCCACACCCCCTGTTCTTGGACCCCTCACCACACAAACAACTATCCCCATTGCCGCTCCCTGATGTGTCTCCTGGCAGTTACCTACTGGCATTCCTTTAGGAAATCTCCCATCTTCTTTATGTTCCTCTACTCTTTATCTCCAAGTTCGTAACACTCATATTACTGAAAAAATTGGAATATTCCTGCTCTATATTACAGAAAAGCCTTCCCTTCTCACCACTAATCTTAAAAACATCAATAACAATTTTTGTTGAGGAAAACACTTAGCCTGCCTTTCACTTCATCCCTGGGTACCTGCCACCTGCTCTATGGATTCCCAGCCCCTGCCGCCTCCCAAGGCTTTTTCTTGCCTGTCCATATCTAGTTTTATAAACAATAGTGAATGGCTACTTGTAGATCAAATCGCTTCCTTATATACCATGAAAACAAAACCTCTCCTTCTAAACAATTACCACATCAAACTCCGCTACAGCCCTTAACAGCTGCTGCTCTTGCAGGATCTCTAGGGTTCTGGGTACAAGACCTCACTTCCAAACACTTTCACACTTTTTTACTCTGCACTTTCAGTTCTGCCTGCCTCAAGGACTCTTTCCTTTGAGGCTCTTCCACCTACATGTGCCTCCTTGCCAGCTGGACAGGCACCTGCACTTCAGTCTTCCTTACTCCCCAAATCCATTTTGCAAATGGGAGTGAACAACTCCCCACTCCCCTTACAACTCCAACACGACAAAAAAGAGTCATCCCATTAATCCCCTTGCTTGTAGGATTAGGAGTCTCCACCACTGCAATCAGAACAGGAAGAGCAGGCCTTGAACTTCCATCACCATATTTCCCAGTCTGTTCAGTGACTTTTCTGCTAGACTTGCCGATAAAACTCAGACACTTTCTGTCCTCCAAGCCCAGGCCAACTCCCTAGCCGCAGTTGTTCTCCAAAGTCGCAGAAGCCTCAATCTACTTACTGCTGAAAAAAGGAGGTCTCTGCCTATTCCTAAATGAAGAATGCTGTTTTCACTTAAACCAATCAGGCCTGGCACATGACAGCATCAAAAAACATAAAGACAGGGCTCAAAAAATAGCTAATCAAGCAGTTACACCAGATCAACCTGGTCATTCTCTGGCTTAGCCTCATGGCTTCTCCCACTAACAGGCCGCTTTGTGCTCATCCTTCTTACTCTCCTATTCAGACCTTGTCTTTTCCCGCGTATCTCTCAGTTCATACAAAATCACATCCAAACACTTACTAATCAGTCTATATGACAAATACTCCTTCTAACAAACCCAAAATATCACCCCTTACCCCAAGATCTTTCTTAAATTTAATCTCTCCAACTTTAGCTTTGCATGCCACCCCTAACCCCGCTCAAAGTAGCCCTGAGAAGCATCACCCATCACCCCAAAACATCATCCATCACCCCTCCATATACCCCCAACATTTTCACCATAACATTACACTACTCTTTCTCATTTTATTTTTCATTATTAAACATAAAAAGACAGGAATGTAAGTTCCTCTGCATGGACTGCACCATGGTCGAGCCATTGTGAGCCCTGTGACCCACAGGTACAGGCCTCCTGGAATCGCAAAGCCTGCAGCAACAGGAGAACCACTAAAGAATAAACAGTTAGTTCCTGCCTTAACTGATTAACCGACCTTACAACATCCCACCATTGTAATACGTTCCTACCCTACCCTAACTAATCAATCAACCTCGTGATATAGTGCCTTGTGATCTCCCCCACCTCATGACTATACACCTTGTGGCATTCACCCGTTGCCTGAAAAAAACTGCCCCTAACTGTAACTTTCCACTACCTACCCCAAACCTATAAAACCAGCTCCACTCCCACCATCTTCCGCTGACTCCCTTTTTGGACTCAGCGCACTCGCACCCGAGTGAATAAACAGCCTTGTTGCTCACACTAAGCCTGCTCAGGTGGTCTCTTATGTGGACGCGCATAACAATAATGACATACTAACATCATACAAAAAGGTTTTATTCTTAACTTCATGTATAGCTTTTAAAGTTAGATATTTTCATTTATCAACTCATTAATATTTTAAAATCTAATTTGATATTTTATTATCATTATTTTTAAGTTTTTACTTCACTTTACTTCTAGACCAATTCAATTCTACATTGGAATATTATTACTTACTTTGTCAAAACCATATTTTTCCAGTTAAGTCCCTCTTTATGTATAACCCCCAACTAGTAGACGGAGCTAAGAAATAAGGTGCCTCTCTTTCCCCACACTCTCAGAAATATATTTTATAATTAAACATAAACTTTACTCCACTTATGAACATGATGGCCAAACATTTTGGGTTATCAAACCATCCTGGCTTAATTTATCGACACAGAATAATTCTTGTAGCATCCTCTTTTACTCTTAAAATAATCTGTGATTGAGTAACATATTTATAGTCACATTTATGGGACTTCAGATGCCTTGTGAGTTTTTAAGAACTAGAGCATGGGGATCATGGACTGCCTGTGTTTGCCAATTCGGGTTTTTTTTTTGAGTTGGAGTCTCACTCTGTCACCTAGGATGAAGTGCAATTGTGTGGTCTCGGCTCACTGCAACCTCTGCCCCCCGGGTTCAAGTGATTCTCCTGCCTCAGCCTCCCGAGTAGCTGAGACTGCAGGTGCGTCCCATCACACTTGGCTAATTTTCATATTTTTAGTGGAGACGGGGTTTCACTATGTTGGTCTGGCTGGTCTCAAACTCCTGACCTCATAATCTGCCCGCCTCAGCCTCCCAAAGGGGTGGAATTACAGGCGTGAGCCACTGTGCCCGGCCTGCCAATTGGTTTTATAACAAAAAAAAAGTAAACTCTCATCTTCATAAGAGGAAGTAGCTTTACAACTTGGGGCAAGTTGGACGCCTATTCTTCCACAGAGACTGCAAGATAGGGCTGCTATTTTAATAATAATGACATTTCAAAGGTATGGCCCCCAAGGCTTTGAGAAAGAGAGTCCTGGGTTGTTAAACTGGGAAGAGACTTTTTTAAAAAAATGACATCTCAAAGCAGCAAATAATAATCTGTAATTATACATTTTCTAATGTAAATGCTCTAAGTAAAAGGAAGAGAGAATTCTATGGTTAGGCTATGAGGGTTTTGTAAGGGTAAAGGTGAGAGGGTGGCAATAGAACTAGAGAAGAGAAGTCTGCTTAAAGTTTAATCAAGCTGAGGGGAACATTAAGGCCATCTTTGTCAGTACATATATGTCTTCTCAATAAATATTTTACACAGTACAAATGTAACAACAACAGACACAGCTTGTATCTTTTGGATTGCATGTTTAATTGCATTAAGGAGATCCTCGTTTGTGTAAATAAAATTTTTATTAGATTTCTTAGTTTTTTTTTGGCCAGGCACGGTGGCTCACGCCTGTAATCCCAGCACTTTGGGAGGCCGAGGCTGGCAGATTGTCTAAGCTCCGGAGTTTGCAACCAGCCTAGGCAAAATAGTGAAACCCTGTCTCTACTAAAAAAAAAAAAAAAAAAATAACAATAAATTAGCCTGGCATGGTGGCGTGCGCCATAGTCTCAGCTACTCAGGAGGCTGAGGCAGGAGAATCTCTTGAACATGGGAGGCAGAAGTTGCGGTGAGCTGAGATTTTGCCACTGCACTCCAGCCAGGGCGATAGAGCAAGACCCTGTCTCAAAATTAAACAAACAAATAAATAAAATAAAAATAAATAAATACGTATTTTACACAGTAAAAATGTAACAACACAGTACTCCTTCGTTGAAAATACTAATTATATTAGCCAGTTTGAATACATTATAGTCAGCTTCTTTGTTTGGGTTTATAAAGCAGTAAAGTCTAGCTGTTATTTATGTAAAACAACTTTCCAAGAAATTTACTGTGGATAATTATTGCCAATAACACATCTAAATTTGAATGACAATCCATATAAATAAATTTTTAGACATTTTGTAAACTTCTATATGTAACATTAGCTATCTAAATAAAATGATGGAAACTCCTTAAAATCAAACAGACTCTTTAGAAGTAATTATTTCAGTGATTTGAAAGTTATCTGATTGGATATATACAACTATAGGTTTTCTGGGTTTTTTTTTTAATGTATATCACATTAGTCTTACTAATATTTAAAAAGACTTTCAGGGTGCAAATACTGACCATTTTTTTTTTTTTTCCAATTAGCTCATTAAAAAGTAAAGTAAATTTCATTAACATTCTAGTGTGATTTCTGAATACATTATACACCGTCAGCATTAAATAAATCAACAAATGGGAATAATATCAAAATATCAGAGCATAAGCACAAAACACAAATAATGATAAATAATTTGTGCTTTTCACAGACTGAAATATAAACATCTATTCACAGCTTCTCTCAGCATGATTGAAATATCTTCTTAGCACTCTCTCTTCCAAAGCCTTTTTCACCTCAGGAGAGCATAAATGCCTTCACAAAACTGTGAACTCTTGGAGTTGTGAATCTCCTTGGTCAGTTAATCATAAGGTTGCCTACAGAATGTTATGGGTCAGCTGAAGTTCAGAAGAAAGGTGGCAATAAACTATTGGTAAAATTTCAGATTGTAAAGTTTGAAAGAGGTCAACTACACAGGATAATCTAGAAGTGTATTATCCCTCTTACCCAATATTTAGTCAGAGTCCAGCATCAAATCTTAAGTCTAAATGTCTCAGTTTCAGTGTTCTTAGGGTTGCAGCATGGCCCTTTTTTGTTGGTTGGATTAAATCCATCATAGCTTAATCATACTCAATGTGATCTTCCATTGCTAAGTGACCTCTTGTGGTAACTAATTTTCGGATTAAAAAAAGAAATTTTCAGAATCCTTTGTTATGCAATCATATTTGCAACTCCAAATAAGAATTCTTAGAATTCATGCTTTTTTAAAAATGAGAATGGTACATCCAGGGCTTCAGTGGACAGATGTAAACAGCCAAGTGAGTCCTCATGTACGACACAGGATTTTCAAAGTAGAATATTCAAATGTTTGCTTCCCGGGTAACAAGTCATAGATATGGTGGTATTCACTCCTTTGGAACTACTACTGCTT
Organism: Piliocolobus tephrosceles; assembly: GCF_002776525.5. Taxonomy (NCBI): domain Eukaryota; kingdom Metazoa; phylum Chordata; class Mammalia; order Primates; family Cercopithecidae; genus Piliocolobus; species Piliocolobus tephrosceles. Next base: position 29,678,384 of record NC_045455.1, read on the forward strand.
GGCTCTTGCTAAGTGACTAAAAAAAAAATCTTGTATTGATCAATGTTAACTAGTAGAGTATAAGTTCATCCTGTGAACAAGCATGGCAGCTAGAACATGAGATAGGTGTTTAGTTGTTGTTGTTGTTGTTTCAGTTATTTTCATTGTTCTTTGTTTTCCCTCCTTTCATTAAAGGCCCTACTCTTTTCTTTTCCCCAGCCACTAAATTCTCTCTCCAAAGTGCATCTTTATGAACTGGAACTTAGTCTTTTTGATCACTTATCTCAAGAGAAATTGGGACTAACTTCTTATAGGATCAATTGATTTTTTTTCTAGTGAGTTTAATTTAGCAGCACACTAAGCTATTGTGATTAGGTGATAAATAAGAGTTTACTACTGTTTATATAACATACCAATGGAACAGACTATAGTGTCCAAAAGTAGGCCCTCACTTATGTAATTTGTTGAAGTTCAAAAAGTCTTTGAAGTAATTCCATGAAGAAAAGCAACAATAGAAATGCTTTATATAAATATATGAGTTCCTGCAGTCTAGCCCCTAAGGATTCTGTATACGTAAGTCCAAGTCAAGCTTCTTAAATCAATTTTTCTTTTACTTCCCTGTGGATACTGATAAGAAATATTTATGTGGGTGCCTATAAACTGAAGCTTAGTTAAAGCAATACTTTTTGGTGGGTAATGTTAGACAGGGGTGGCAAAAAATGGCATGTGAATTCTCAATCTGGTGGTGGTGGACAAAGGGGACTCTCTTATCCAACATCCTAAGGACAGTGTGTGAGATATTTCATGGGTTATACCTACTGTTAGCTATCTATCACTCCACTCTACCTCAAATACAACAAAAACATTCACAAACATTCTCCCACCGGATGTGTCCTGGAGAGTTCTACACTTATTAATAGCATGATTGCAGAAACTGAGTTTCAACTTGTTTTCTATTCTCCCATTTTATCTTCCTTAGACCACTGCAGTTGCTGCTCTTCCTGTTTTCATGTTTTTCCCATTATACTTTAAATATGAACTTTTTATTGGTTAATGAAATAATCACGATACACATCTAAGCAAATACTTATAAAAATGTCAGATCGTATTACTCTCCTCAAAAGCTTCCAAAGACTTCTACCTCACTCAGGGTTTAATAGCAAGTCTTTGTATTGAAGTAAAAAGTCTTACATGATCTGCCCCTACTCCCTGCTTCTAATATGCTACCACATTGCTCTCTCTCCTTCATAAATACTAACCTTCCTATTATTCCTCTAATTTTTACTGGGTGTTTCACTTGTTATTTCCTCTACAGTGTTCTTCCTGTAAGTGTTGAGGAAGATACTGCTTCGTGCCTTCCCTGAGTCACAGTGTCTAAAATAGTCTCACCCAGCACTGGCTATATAATTTTTAGGATCCAGCAAAAAATAAAATAAAATAAACATGACCTTTGGCTAAAAAAATGTCAAAAAACAGCAGATGCTGGTGAGGTTGTGGAGAAAAAGGAATGCTTATACACTATTGGTGGAAGTGTAAATTATTTCAATCACTGTCACTGAAGACAATGTGACGATTCCTCAAAGACCTAAAGATGGAAATACCATTCAACCCAGCAATCCCATGACTGGGTGTATACCTACAGGAATATAAATCATTCTTTTAAAAAGACACATGCACACATATGTTCACTGCAGCACTACTCACAATAGCAAAGACATGGAATCAGCCTAAACACCCATCAATGATAGGCTGGATAAAGAAAATCTGGGCTGGACGTGGTGGCTCAAGCCTGTAATCCCAGCACTTTGGGAGGCCGAGAGGGGCGGATCACGAGGTCAGGAGATTGAGACCATCCTGCCTAATATGGTGAAACCCCATCTCTACTAAAAAATACAAAAAACTAGCCAGGCGAGGTGGCGGGTGCCTGTAGTCCCAGCTACTTGGGAGGCTGAGGCAGGAGAATGGCGTAAACTCGGGGGGCGGAGCTTGCAGTGAGCTGAGATCCGGCCACTGCACTCCAGCCTGGGCGACAGAGCGAGACTCCATCTCAAAAAAAAAAAGAAAGAAAATCTGATACATATACACCATGGAATACTTTGCAGCCATCAAAAGAACAAGATCATGTCCTTCACAGGGACATGGATGGAGCTGGAGGCTATTATCCTTAGAAAACTAACACAAGAACAGAAAACTGAATACCACATGTTCTCACTTGTAAGTGAAAGTTGAATGATGAGAACACGTGGACACACAGAGGGGAACAACACACACTGTAGCCTATCAGTGGGTAGAGGGCTGGAGAGGGAAAGAGTCAGGAAAAGTAACTAATTGGTAGTAGGCTTATTACCTGGATGAAATAATCTGTGCAACAAACCTCCATGACACATGTTTACCTATGTAATAATCCTGCACATGTACCCTTGAACTTCAAATAAAACTTTAAAATAAATAAATTGATAAGTAAACATTTATATTCCTAAAGAAAACCCAAAAACCAACCAACGAACAAACAAATAACAGAACAAGTAATGCTGAATGGTGACTCATGCTTGTAATCTCAGCACTTTAGGAGGCTGAGGTGGGAAGATGGCTTGAGCCCAAGAGATTGAGGCTGCCGTAAACCATGACTGCACCACTGCACTCCAGCCTGGGTGACAGAGTGAGATTCTATTTCAAAGAAAAAAGAAATCCCCCAAAACAAGTACTATTAAGACAGTGTGCAATGGACTGAATATGAATGTTTATTTTCCCACAAAATTTGTTGAAACTTAATCACCAATGTGATGTTATTAGGAGATGGATTTGGGGGAGGGATTAGATCATGAGGTCAGATCCCTCAGGAGTGCAATTAGTGTCCGTATAAAAGAGAACCAAAGAGCTCGGTTGTCCCTTTCCACATGTAAGGACACAGCTAGAAGGCACCCTCTGTGAACTAGAGAGCTGTTCCTCACTTGACACTGAATCTGCTGGCACACTGATCTTGGACTTCCCAGCTTCCAGAACTGGGAGAAACAAAGTTCTGTTGTTTATAGGCATTTTAGTTTATAAAATTTTGTTGCAGCAGGCCAGAATAACTAGGCAGCTGTAAAAGTAGAACAATAAACCAAGGATGACCTCCTGATTGTGGGGCCTTGTGTGACTGCAAATGGCAAACATCTGTGAAGTTAGCCATGGTCTCACCCTCACTCTATCCCTTTTATTTTCTAGCCTTTTAACTTGCACCATTCATATTTATATTACTTAATGATAGATGGCGTGTAATTGTGAGTTTTTCCCCAGCAGTTTTCACATCCCAAAGAAATACAATCTTTCCCCAACTAGTGACATCATCACATCAGTCGGAGTCCGGTCCATATTTAATGAACAATCAGAATATACTTGTAGATTGGATAATAGAACTTAACATTTTTTGTTTTAATTCCTCCTAAATTACGTGTTTGCATTTTCAAGACTCCCTACAATGTCATAACTGGAAAAGTTCATGATAGAAAGACATTAGTTTTAAGTAGTAATGGCAATTTAACGTTAAATGTAGTGGTGTTGTAGGAGTTATTAAGAAAATATTTTAGGCAGATAGAGAGGAAAAGGGGTCCTTGGGAAGTTTTCATTTTTTAAACCATCTCTGGAAAAGTTTCTTGTAAAGCTTCTGCTCTTAGAGTCAGGCCGGGAACCTTCGATATGCAAGTAAAGGCCATTAGAAACTGGGTCCACCCAACATGGAGATCCCTGCAGCCTTCTTGCCCTTGCCCAACATGTTCCTGGCAACATGATGGCCCTCACGTATCCCCATGTGTGTAGAACATCATGGTGCCCTGCATTTGCATATTAAAAGGCCAGGGTGGGAAGGCCAGCTTTTTCCGGGGCTATGTGAATGACATGCCTGGTCAAACCAATCCCCTAAGCCTTATGCAAATCAGACACCGCTTCCTCCAGCCTCTATATATACCTGTGGCTGGTTTCCACCCCACTTGGGGTTCCCTCTCTCGACTTTGGAGCGCCCCTCCCTCTGTCTCTATGCAGGGGAGCTTCTTCCTTCTCCTTCCCTTCTTGCCCCTTCTTGCCTGTTAAACTCTCTTCTCCTTAAAACCATTCCACATGTGTCTGTGTCATTTTATTTAAACCTGCATGAGGACCAAGAATCCTGGTGTTCCTACACTCATCAGAGCCGTATCAGTGGTTTGTGTTTCTTGGTAACTCTGATGAAAACAACAGCTTAATAATAAATTAGCTGAAAGTTACTGTATTTAAAAGCTTTGACTCTGTACAGAAATCAAAAATTACGTATTGTTTATAAAAGATTTAAAATGTCTTCCACTGACATTCAGATGTAAAGTTTTAGGCTAGGTTTTGTTTTAACTTTAAAAATTCAAAGGATATGAATACGGCATTAGAGTGTAAAGTGACATATTTCATTCCCATCAGACCCCATGTTACAGATCATAGCTGTAGGGCATTTTTATTAACTTAGCTTGAATATATCTCTTCTGTTGGTTTTAGTCTTTATGAGAGTTTCTAATTTCATAAGAAATTAAACCTTTTAGTATTAAAGTGACTAGACTATATGATATCTATCAATTCCTTAGGTAATACATTTCTTAATTTTCAGAATAAGTATGACCTTGCAGGAGAGGAGAAAACTGATAAAATCTATGGGGATTTAAAACTTTCAGAGTCTTGTACTTTTTGTCTGATCATGTGTTACCATGGCAAACTTGCATGTGGTGCTAATGAAGATTAAACATGTCCTACATTACAGAATGATGCCGTGACTATTGTCATCCCAGTAACAATGAAATAGTAGAATAATGAACAGTATTTGTGACTGTGTTTTCACAGACATTTTAATATAGTAAATTCATAAATAATATAAAATATTAAATTCAGGTTTCTAGACAGTAAAATTATGTATGTAATACAATTTAATATATTAATTAGAATTTCTATTATTATATATCCTTACATCAGTAATAAACTTTTATAGAGCAGACCGACAGAAAAAAAAGATTAACTGGCTAGGTGCTGGGGCTCATGCCTGTAATCCCAGCACTTTGGGAGGCTGAGGTGGGCGGATCACTCAAAGTCAGGAGTTCAAGACCAGCCTGGCCAACATGATGAAAAAAAGGTTAACTTACACACAACTACATACATACATATCCATAAAGCTAATAAATCTAAAATAAATTTGTTCCAAAAAGCAACTTGATATCAATATGATTTGGTCTTATTTTTGCAGTAACAGTTATCAATTACGCTGTGTTAAATCACTCTTTTTCTGATTAAAAGAAGGTTTTTTTAATTGCTTAGTCTGATTCCAATAATTGTTTATATAATTTGGATTAGTAAGAGATTTTAGTTTATGGTAATAAGGGTTAATACTATTTATGTAAAATGTAAACCCATTACCTTAACTTTTTTCACTCTTCCTTTATGGGAAGACCAGAATTCTGGTCCCAAAAGCTATGGGTGAAATAAAAGAAACACGTTATGCGTTGTCATCACTGTCTTTGTCTTCTGTTCCTCTTTTGCTCTGAAAAGAAAAATGTTTTGCTGTGTTTGTTTTCTTAACACAAGAATACACGGTCATCTGTTGATTTGCTGATTCTATGTTGCTATGGTTTGAGTGTGTCTGCTCTGAAATTCAGGTGTTGCCAAAGTGATAGATTTAGGAGGTGTGGCCTCTAAGAGGTGATCAGGTCAAGAGAGCTCCTTCCTCTTAAATGGGATTACAGTTGCTAAAGAAAAGGCTTCATGTAACTTGTGTTCTCCTGCTCTTCGGCCTTTCCCACACACAGCTTTCCCTGTCTGTAGAAGGCAACTGAAACTTCCGGTGCCTTGACCTTCTAAACCTCCAGAAGTAGGATAAATGAATTTCTATCCTTTATAAATTACCCAGCCCCAGATATTTTGTAATAGCAGCATAAATGAAATGAGACATATGTATAACATTTGTCAAGAATTAGTTTTCTCCATATGACAGGCTTACAAAGTCTGGCCCTTTCATAAGGATGCACTCCTAATTTCTGGAGGGCCCGAGGAAGTTCTCTATGCACAGGTGCTTGTGTAGGAGGTGCGCCCAGGGCTCAGCTTCTTACTGACATGCGTGGTCATTTTCATTGCCTTTGGCATTGGGATCTCCTTATTCAGTGTGCATCCTTCTCAATGGCTGGAGACATGACTATGAAGCCTTAGGCAAGACCATTGAAAATCCAATGGCCTACACTAGTGTCCATGACTACTCTCAGGAAAAAAAAAAAAAAAAAAAAGCCACTCTCACCCATCAAACATTCACAGTGCAGATGACTTCTTGACAACTTCCTTAGTTCAGTTCCTCTGTCCTGCATATTTTTCCATACTTCAGCATGCTGATCAGTGATTATCACCAAGACCTTGCTTAGTCATGGGGCTGTTTGGTACACTGCATCATATACAACTGAGAATGTAGGAAACTAAATAAATGAAGCCATTCTTAATAGAAAGAATGAGGGGATAGGATAATTTCTACTGCACAAAATTCATATCACTCTAGGAGAAGATATTTGTATGGCCTGAAATGGTCCTGTACTCTGGATAGCTTACTAATATTTCTTTATACTCTGTCATGTAGAATTTAATAATTTGTTCTCAACACATTGTTATCACTATTATAATTCCTTTACCTTTAAATTACCTCAGGCAATGAAAAATTTCAAATGCTATCTAAATTATGTTTCAATAATAAAAGTAAAATTGTCTGTCTAAAAAATAAATGAATTAATAAAAACATGGGAATATTCTACATTAGAATGTTCACCCTATGATTTAGTAAACTTTATGGCTATCAGCCTGTTCATACTGCTTTTTAATAATACATTCCACAAAATGAAATCTTGCTTTGTATAAAATATTGGCTTAAATTATGTATAACAGCCATATGAAAATACTTACATTATTTTTCTAATACTATTTTAAAATTGAATTAATTTAAATGGCCAAATTCTTCTTAGAACAATGCTTTTCCAGTGTCATGACCATTTAGATAATTAATTGGAATAGACAGGAAATAAAAAAATCAGATGAGATCTGAGAGAAGGTCAAGAAAGCATGGAATGGATGATGCAGTATAGCTGAGAAAAACAACAACTAGAGTCTCGTGATTGGTTACAAAAATATTTTAACATTTACCCTAATTTTTCAATATAATTCTTCTTACTATTTTATCTTAGTGTGTTATTGGTTGTTAATATTACAATTGAATGTGAGAGAATATCCAATTAGGGTTATGACAAACCTCATGAAAAAATAGACATCAAGCAAACATGGACTTATAAATGGGTGCAATAACAGAAGATATGTTGAATTGTCTCCTTCTGAGTATAATCTAAGAATAGCTTTTTTTTTCCCCTGAAAGGCTGTTATTAGATGTTAGAATCTAACATTGATGAATTGAATGTATAAATACAAAACGGTGGTGTATATTGATGTTGGATATCCATGATGTGGGCTGGGCCTAAGTAGAAATCTGATACATTTATGACTTTCTGAAATAAACTGAAACATACTGCTACACTTGGGGGAAATTTATGCACAATTCTAACTTAGAGGTCAGAACTAAGACAGGCAGATACAGTTCCAGCCTTAACACAACCCCCAGATTTAGTCTAGAAATGAAAATACTAAGATAAGGATTCAGCATAGAGGTGCCTTTTTACTGTTTCCAGTGGTGATGGAAGTGTCTCTGTTTCAGTGGTTAAGGAAATAGGAGAAATTTACCGATGGGTGCAATATTGGTATCTCATGATGAAGTCACCTTGGTGCTAGCAGTGGTATGTTAGGGATCTGCCTTTGTTATGCCCAATAATTCCATGTCAAATCTAGTAGGATTAAATAAATGCTTTTTATTAAACCAGTCAGAGTGAACCGTGTAGTTTTTAACTAAGAATCCACCAATTTATTATATTTTCATATGTTTAAATGGGTAAGAAAAAATAATGCAGAGAAATGTATTCTACACACTCTCTGTACTGTGAAATGATGGAATTGGGAGTGACACAATTGTTACCCCAAGTAAACTACTAGCAAAACGTTTGCTTGCTGTACCCATAAGCTTATGCTTTGCTGGCTCAGAAGTCTTATTTCCAAAGGGAGAAACATTTACAGCAGGAGATATAGCAACAATGCCATTAAACTGGAACTTAAGCCTGTTACCTGACAACTTCTGACTCTTCATGCCTCTGAATCATAGGCCAAAAAGGTATTATTTTGCTACCTGGGGCTTTCTAACTACCCAAGGGAAATTGGACTACTACTCTACAAGGGAGGCAAGAAAGAGAATGTCTGGAATGTTGGAGATCCCTTAGTGTATCTCTTAGCATTACCATGCCCTATGAATGAAGTTAATGGAGAATTACAAAAGCCCAATTCAGGTCATACTATGAACGGCACGGAACTTCCAGGAATGAAAGACTGGATCACCCCATCAAGTAAAGAACCATGACTAGTTTAGTTGATTGCCAAGGGCAGAGGGAATATGAAATGACTAGCAGAAGGAGGTGGTTGTAAGTCCCAGATGACCAGTTGCAGAAACAAGGACTATAATCATCATGAATATTTCTTCCTTATTTTATTATGAATATGTGTATTTGTGTGTGTGTGAGGCAAATATCTTTTGTTTTCTTTCCTCTTTTATGGCCTAATAATGTAACAAAAGATGCATTGAATTTATGTTTCAGGATATATAAGTATTGTTAACTTTATATCATAGTGTTGAACAAACTGTGGTGGTTAATTTTATGTCTACTTGACTGGATTAAGGGATACCCAGATAGCTAATAAAGCATAATTTTTGAGTTTGTCTGTGAGAGTGTTTCCAAAAGAGATTGGCATTTGAATCAGTGAATTGAGTAATAAAGCTCTACCCTCATCCAAGGTGAGGGGTCACCATCTAATGAGCTGAGGGTCAAGATAGAGCCAAAAGGTAGAAGATAGGTGAATTATCTTTCTCTCTTTTCTGGAGTTAGAACACCTTTCTTCTCCTGCCCGTAGACACTGGAGCTCCAGTTTCTCTAGCCTTCAGATTCCAGAACTTGCACCAGCATCCTGAGCCCCAGGTTCTCAGGTCTTTGGCCTTGGAGGGAGAGTTTCATTATTATCTGCCATGGTTCTCAGGCCTTCAAACGTGGACTAAGCCATGGCTTTATCTGTTTCTCCAGCTAGCAAACTGTCAAGGGAATTTTCAGCCTCCATAAATGCATGAGCCAATTCCCCCAATAAATCCCCACTCACATATCAATATGTATTTGTATCTGAAGAACCTTGTTTAATACACATATAAACACAGTATTTACATTATGGTATTTAGCAATTTTACACCATGGTATTCAATAGCATTTAAGCTATGAACAAAATATTAATGAGAAGACTGAACATCTCCCAAAGACTTTGCATCCTTTTTAGAGGAAATAGTTAGTGTGTTTTTGGTTATATGTTGGATGATTGTATTATTTCAGGCAGAAGTATGACCTTGTAATTGTCTTTATTTTGAGATTTAGAATAATTAAAGGAGATGTATACGGGTGTCAAGTTGATAAGGAGTAGTCTTTTGATAGTTAATTTTATTTGTCAACATGATTAAGCCATTAAGACCCAGATATTTAGTCCAACATTATTCTAGATGCTTCTGCAAAGGTATTTGTTAGATGAGATTAACATTTAAATCAGTAGACTTTGAAGAAAACAGATTACCTTCCATAGTGTGGGTAGGTCTCATCTAATTATTTGAAGGCCTTAGTACTAAAAGGTGAGCCTCCCTGGAAGAAGAGCAAATTCTGCCAGCAGAAGGTCTTTGGATTCAAACTGTGAAAGAGAGAGAGAGAGAGAGAGAGAGAGAAGAGATAATTATTACAAGAAATTGGCTTACCCGATTGATGATCGTGGGAGATGGCCAGGCAAATCTGAAACACATAGAGAAGACCACCAAGACAGGCAGGCTAGAAACTTTTAGGCTGGTGGAATTTCTCCTCTGCTTTTGAAAACTCAGTACTGATCCTGAGGAATTTAAACTGATTGAAATTGGCCCACCTATTCAGATCATCCAGTATAATCTCCCATCCTTTACAGTCAAATGGTATAGATGTTAAGCACATCTACAAAATACCTTTACAGAACACCTACATTAGTGCTTGATGGAATAATTGGGTACTATTGCCTAGTCAAGGTGACACACAAAATTGAACATCACAGTATGTGTGCATTATATGCTAATTAATTTCACCTATATTTGGAGAGCACCTATAACTTGTAAAGGGGTCCTCAAGTTTGCTATAAATAAAAAACTATTCTTTAAAGTATACTATAACAGGGAGTAGCCTATGGATATTCAGAGAAAGGATAAAAAAGAAACAATTTAAGAGACAATAGTAAAGGATGATTTCTAACGATAAAGCTACAGTAGGTGGAAAAAGAATAGGGTAGATAGACTGAACTCCTTTAATTGTGCTTGAGCGATGGGTTCATAGTGTGCCACTTACAAGGATGAGAAACACTGGGAAAGAAATACAACTGGGGACATGAGGACAAGAAGTCAATTTTTATGATGCCAATTTTGAAATTTTTATTGGATACATAATTTAAAATGTTATATGCCTAGTTGGACTCTGAAAATAAGTTAGTTGTGTGGTATATTAAAAATTGTTGTCCTATAAATTAGGTCTACTTGATTCATTATAGCCTCCTCCCACGTTAACATTATAATGTGAATTGTTTTACTCAAGTGGACATTGATAAACATGATGCAAACAGAGATTTGGAAAGCTTCTGAGCGAAGGGGCTTATTATCACTTTCTTCAACGAGTCCACCATCTGGCCAATTGAAGGCTGTATACTACTGGAGGATAAAGATGTGGAGAGATGAGCATCCCAGACTGAATGCTCATCACACGCCCAATTACAAAACACCAGTAACCTATAACTGCATACATTGTCTCAGGCAAGACCTTCAGGAGAACCACTCAACTTAGACAAGTGAAAATATTTCACTCACAGAATCAGGAACATGTTCGATATGTTTTGTTGTAAGAGAAAAAGTAAAACTTCTATGGTGTGTGATGGTTTGGTATGCAGAAATGGATAACTAATACCATGTTAGATATGGTTTTTGGAAAACTAAATTTATATTCTTTGTGAAACACTAATAATTGGATTAAATATCTCTGTGATAAAAAATACATAATAAAAACAAGAGAATTGTGACAATGCCAAATTGGCCAAATGCCGATGAGGATGTGGAACAAAAGGAATTATTATTCATTGTTTTTGGGAATGCAAAGTGGTACAACCACTTTCAAAGACAGTTTGGCAGTTTCTTAGAAAACTAGAGATACTCTTACCATATAATCCAGCACTGTTTGGTAATTACTCAAATCAGCTGAAAGCTTATGTTCATATGAAAATCTGCACACAGATGTTTATAGCAGCTTTATGGAAAACTTCAAAAACTTGGAAGCAACTAAGATGTCTTTCAATAGATGAATGAATAAACAAACGTTATCACATCTAGACAATTGCATATGGATCAGTGCTAAAGAGAAATGAGTATGAAACCATGAAAGGCCATGAAGAAAACTTAAATGCATGTTGCTTAGTGAAAGATGACAATAAAAAATACTGCATACTGTATTATTTTAACTATATGATATTCTGGAAAATGCAAAACTACTGAGACAGTAAAGATCAGTGGTTTACAGAGGTTAAGGGGAAGGAAAGGATGAATAGGTGGAGCACAGAGGAATTTTAGAGCAGGGAAACAATTCCATAGTTAATATAATGGTGGATGGTAGCTACTATTATGTTAGGTGCATGTCGTTACACATTTGTTGAAACCCATACATTGTATAGCACCAAGAGTGAGTCATAATGTAAACTGTAAAATTTGGATAATAATAATTTATTAAACTAGGTTTATCAATTGTAACAAAAGTACCACTCTTCTATGGGATCTCTATGGTGGGGAGATTGCATATTTGCAACAAGGCATATGTATATAAGAACTCTATTTTCAATTCAGTTCTGCTGCAAAATAAAATTTCTCTGAAAAATGAAGACTTTTTTTTTTTCAAAAAAGGATTGAACTTCCCTTTTGGACATTATGTAATAGACAAACATTTTTCTATTTCTCCACTGAGTATAAGTAAAACACTGAACGTTAAATATAAAATACACATGCAAAAGGTGTAAAGACAGAATTCTGATTTTATTCTTAAGTGAATTAAGGTAAAAAATAAAAGCAAGGATGCATATCGTTTTTGTTGAGAACATTTGCTGTAAATAAATTTAAAAGGAAGAAATGTGATTGACAGAAGTACAAGGTTAAGGAATATTAGATGGTAGATAGATAGGATAGATAGATAGATAGATAGATAGATAGATAGACAGATAGATTAGATAGATAGATACATACATACATAGATAGATTCTTATGTTGAAGGCCTAACCGAAAATGAAAGGTATTTAGAGATGAGCCTGTAGAAGGTAGTTTAGGTTTATATTAGGTTATACAGGTGCGGTACAATGATGGAATTAGTTAATGCTCTTAGAAGAAAAGGAAGAAAGACAATAGCTGTCTCTGTCCCTTCGAGCTGCCGTGTGTAGACACAGTGAGAAGACAGCAGTCTTCAAGCCTTGTAGTGGGCTTTCACCAGAAAACAGAATTGCCTGGCACCTTAATCTTGTACTTCTAGGCCTTCAGATCTGTGAGAACATAAATTTCTTTTGTTTAAGACATCCAGTCAGTGTCATATTGTCTACACATAATTTTAATTTATTTATAGTTAGACAAAATCTATTTTCTTGGAAATTTTCAAGTAAAAATACATGGTTATTAACTATAATCACTATGTTTATACAATCATTCTCTTAAGCTTATTCTTTCCAAATGAAATTTTGTATACTTCGACCATTTCCCACTCCTCTTTCCCAACCCCTTGGTAACTATCATTCTACTCTGTTTCTTCTGTTTCTACGAATTTGCTTTTTTTTTTTTTAATATTCCACACATAAATGAGATCATGTAGTATTGTGCCTGGCTTATTTCACTTAGCATAATGTCCTTCAGATTCATCTACCTTATTACAGATGACAGAATTTCCTTTATTTTAAAGGCTGAATATTACTGTATTGTGTGTATTTACCACATTTTCTTTATTCATTCATGCTATGAATGAATGAATATTAATGACACTTAAGTCAATTCCAGCTGAGCTTGGCTACTGTGACTAATGATACAATGAACATAGGAGTGTGGTTATCTCTTTGATGTACTAATTTTCTTTCCTTTTGATGTGTACCCAATAGTGAGATTGTTAAATTATGTTGTTCTATTTTTACTTTTTTAAATAACATTCACATTGTTTTCCTTTATGGCTCACATAATTTAAATTTCCATGAATAGTGTGTTAGATATCCTTTTTCTCCACATCTTTGTCAACACTTGCCATCTTTTGTCTTTTTGAAATTGTCATTCTAACAGGCATAAGATGATATCTCATTTTGGTATTAATTTGCATTTCTCTGATGATTAATGATGTTGAGAATTTTTTCATATACCTATTAGCTACTTGTATTTCTTCCTTTAAGAAATTTTTATTCAAGTTCATTGCCTATTTTTTATTAGGATTATTTGTTTTCTTGCTGTTCAGGTGTTTAATTGTCTTGCATGTTTTAGATATTAACTACTTATCGTATGTATGTTTTGCAAATATATTCTCCCATTCCATAGGTTGTCTCTTGGCTCTGTTGATTGTTTCCTTTGTTGTGCAGAAGCATTTCAGTTTGATGGGTTTCCATTTGTCATTTTTGCTCTTGTTGTCTGTGCTTTTTGGGTTATATACACATATACATTTTTTTTAAAAAAGTACCCAGGTCAATGCTTGAAACTTTTGCCTTATGTGATTTTTCTAATGTTTCATAGTATGAAAACAAGTTTAAGCAGTTATCACATTTTGTTACTGCAACCTATAAGTCAGGGTTCTCTAGAAGGACAGAACCAATAAAATAAATATACATAAAGGGGAGTTTATTAAGGGGTATTGACTCACATTATCACAAGGTAAAGTCCCACACTAGGCCCTCTGTAAGCCGAGGAGCAAGAAAGCCAGTCAGACTCCCCAAACCTCAAAAGTAGAAAAGCCAAAAGTGCAGCTTTCAGTCTGTAGCTGAAGGCCAGAGAGTTCCTGGCAAACTGCTGGTGTAAGTCCAAGAGTCCAAAAGCTGAAAAATTTGCAGTCCGATGTTTGAGGGCAGGAGGCATCCAGCACAAGAAAAAGATGAAGGCCATAAGACTCAGTAAGTCACTCTTCCTTCTTCTCCTGCTTGCTTTATTCTAACCATGCTGGCAACTGATTAGATAGTGCCCACTCAGATTGGGGGTGGGTCTGCCTCTCCCAGTCCACTGACTCAAATGTTAATCTCCTTTGGCAACACCCTCACAGACACACCCATGATCAATACTTTGCATCCTTCAATCCAATCAAGTTGACACTCAATATTAACCATTACACAACTTGAATTAAGGAAGATAGCTAGCTAGATAGATAGATAGATAGATAGATAGATAGATAGATAGGCAATAGATCAACAGATAGATGTATACATACATAAACACAGACATAAAGACATACATAAATCTAAATACAGGTGAGTGACACTACAGTATGAAATTATGCTTGTGCTAATCACCCAACACAAAGATGGAAATTGAGCATTCAAGAAAAATCTCTTGTTTTATTGCTTTTTATTTTCTCCTGTGGAAAACTGACAGTTTAAAAAATTTATTTACCTTATCATTTTATTCAGAAATAATCATAGCAAATTTATAAATATTGGCAATTTTAAAAGAGTAACATATATATTTATATGCCTAAATACATTTTTTAAAAAACGGCAACAGAGTATAAGTAGCTAAATAATAAATTACACAATCAATTAACTTAGTGGAAATCTAATCCAACATCAAGATGTCACAAATGAGGAACCTAAACATGATGCAATACCAAAAGACATTTATCTATAATCTTAACTTTGGAGGGAAATTCAATAGACACTTACATCAGCTACACAAAAAGATAAACACATATTTCAAGCAAAATAGCTGAATAGAAGCCTCCAGTGACCATTCCCCCTGCAGAAACAATAATTGAACAACTATGCACACAATGAAAGCATCCTTATAAGAACCAAAAACCAGTTAAACAATCACAGTACCTGGTTTTTAACATCATATTAAGGAAGGAGGCACTGAAATATATAGAAGACAGTCTCAAATTGCCAACACGACCCTGCCCCATTCACCAGCAGTGGCTGCATAGTGCAGAGTGAGAATCCGTGCCCTTGGGTGAGGGACAGAGCAGGAATTGTGAGATTTTTCATTGGAATTCAGGACTGCCTTGTCACAGTGGAAAGCAACATGAGGCAGAAATCAGTTGGTGCCCATAAACGAAGCATCTAGACCAGCCCTAACTAGAGGTAAATCTCTCATTTCAGTAGTCAGAGCCTGAGTTCTGGCAAGTCCCACCATGGTGGGCT
This sequence comes from Piliocolobus tephrosceles, assembly GCF_002776525.5. Taxonomy (NCBI): domain Eukaryota; kingdom Metazoa; phylum Chordata; class Mammalia; order Primates; family Cercopithecidae; genus Piliocolobus; species Piliocolobus tephrosceles. The sequence continues at coordinate 29,693,918 of NC_045455.1, forward strand.
AAATGGCTCTAGGGTTCTAAATAATCTTGAAATACAGTCTAGGCCACAAGGATTGCAATTTCTGGGCAAGTCCTGGTGCTCTGCTTGACTCAGGGCTAGTGGACTTGCTGTGCCTATGATGTAGTGAGACACCAGCTGGCATGGCCAAGGGAGTGTTTTTGTCATCCCTCTGCCAACCCCAGGAAGCACAACTTGTAGCTCAAAAAGAGACTCCTTCACTCTACTTGAAGAGAGGAGAAGGGAGAGTTAAGGGGACTTTGTCTTGCAACTTAGATACCAGCTCAGCCGCATTGGAACAAGGCACCAGGCTGAGTGCTAAGGTCACCATTTCAGGACTTAGATTTCACACATTTATAAACACAACCTGGGCCAGAGGGAAGCCATTGCCTTGAAAGGAAGAACAAAGTCCTGACAGGATTCATCACCTGCTGACTAAAGAGTATTTGGGCCTTGAGCCATCAACACTGGAAGCCAGGCAGTACTCTCTGCAGGCATTGGGTGACACTCAGAGCCATCCTGGAATCAAGTGTGACCCAGCACATTCTGTGATGTAGTGGCCATGAGGAGACGTACCTTTTGCTTAAGGAAAGGAGAGGGAAGAGGAAATGGGACTTTGTCTTGCAGCTTGGATACCAGCTTGGTGTAGAGAACCATAGAGGCATAGAGAACCAAACAGGTTCCTAGGGTCACTGATCTCAGACCTTGGTTCCTGAATGGCATTTATGGACCAATCAAACCAAACAAGTCACCAGTGATCAACCCCAGAGTGACAGAGATATGTGAAGTTTCAGACAGAGAATTCAAAATGGCTACTTGAAGAAAGTTCAATGAAATTAAAGATAACACAGAGAAGGAATTCAGAATCCTCAGATTTCACAAAAAGTTTAAAATAATTAAAAAGAATCAAGCAGAAATTCTGAAACTGAAAAAACGCAAATGACATAGTAAAGAATGCATCAGAGTCTCTTAACAGCAAAACTGATCGAGCAGAAGAAAGGATTAGTGAGCTTGAAGACAGCCTACTTGAAAATACACAGTCAGAGCAGACAAAAAGAAAACAATAAAAAAGAATGAAGCATGCCTACAAGACCTAGAAAATAGGGTAGCGTGTGGTGGCTCACGCCTCACCCCGGCACTTTGGGAGGCCAAGGCAAGTGGATATCTTGACCCAGCCTAGGAGTTTGAGAACAGCCTGTGCAACATGATGAAACCACATCTCCACAAATAAATACAAAAATTAGCTGGGCATGATGGTGCATGCCTGCAGTCCCAGCTACTCAGGAAGCTAAGGTGGGAGCGCTGCTTGAGTCCAATGGGGTGGTGGGTTGTGGTAGTGACAAGGCTGTGATGAGTCATGTTCATGCCACTGTACTCCAGCCTGGGTGACAAAGTGAAACCCTGTCTGAAAAACAAAACAAGCCCCAAAACAAGATCTAGAAAATACCCTAAAAAGGGCAAATCTGAGTTATTAGCCTTCGAAAGGAGGTAGAGAGATACATAGGGGTAGAAAGCTTATTCAAAGGGATAATAACAGAGAACTTCCAAAACTTAAGAAAGATATCAATATGCAAGTACAAGTAAATTGTAGAGCACCAAAAAGATTTAACCCAAATAAGAGTACCTCAAAACATATAATAATTAAACTCCCAGACATCAAAGATAAAGAAATGATCCTAAAAGCAGTAAGAGAAAAGAAATAAGTAACACATAAACGAGCTCCAATATGTCTGGAAGAAGACTTCTCAGTGGAAATCTTATGCACTAGGAGAGAATGACATAACATACTTAAAGTGCTAAAGAATAAAAACTTTTATCCTACAATGGTATACCCAGCAAAAGGTACCCTTCAAACATGAAAGAGAAATAAAAACCTACTCAGACAAAAAGAAACTGAGGAATCTCATCAACATCAGACCTGTTCTGCTAAAAATGCTAAAGGGAGTTCTTCAATCTGGAAGAAAAGTACGTTAAGGAGCAATAAGAAATCACCTGAAGGTACAAAACTCACTGGTAATGGTAAGTTCAGAGAAAAATACAGAATATTATAGTACTCTAATTATACGTTGTAAACTACTTATATCTTGAGTAGAAAATATAAAAGATGAACTTAACGAGAATAATCACTACAAAAACTTTTCAAGACATAGACAGTATAAACGAGTAAATAAAAACAACAAAAAGTCAAAAAGTGGAAAAGGATAAAGTGTAGCAGTTTTATTAGTTGTATTTTTGCTTGTGAGTTTGTTTATGCAATCATTATCATCATCAGTTTAAAATAACGGGTTGTAAGATGTTATTTGCAAGCCTTATGGTAACCTTAAATCAAAATTATACAACAGATACACAAAAAATAAATAACAGGAAATTAAAACATACCACCAGAAAAAATCTTCACTAAAAGAAAGACAGGAAGAAAAGAAGGAAGAAAGGATCATACACACAAAAACAAGAAAACAAAAAACAAATGGCAGCAGTAAGTCCTTACTTATCAAAAATAACCTTGAATATAAATGGATAAACTCTCCAATCAAAAGATGCAGAGTGGCTAAATGGATTAAAAAAAAAGACCTGAAGAACTATTGCTTAGAAGAAAAATATTTCATTATAACGACACAGAGATACTGAAAATAAAGAGAGAGCAAAAGCTACCCCATGCAAAGTGAAAACAAAGCAAACAAACAAACAAAAAAAACAGAAGTTACTGTACTTTTACATCAGACTAAATAGATTTCATAACAAATATTATAAAATCAGATGATAGTCATTATATAATAATAAATGGGGCAATTCAGTAAGAAGATATAACAATCGTAAATATATATGCACCCAACACTAGAGCCCTCAGATATATAAAGTACATATTATTAGAGTTTAAAAGGAAGATAGATCCCAATACCATAATAGCTAGATACTTTAGCTAGATACACACAACTTTCAGCATTGGAAAAGTCATCCAGAGAGAAAATAAACAAAGAAACTTCAAACTTAACCTGCACCATAGACTAAATGGACTTGATTGATATTGATAGAACATTTTATTCAACAGCTGCAGAATATACATTATTCTGCTCAACATGTGTATCATTCTCAAAGATAGACTATATGTTAGGCCACAAAACAAGTCTTAAAAAATTCAAAGAAATTGTAACTTTATCAAGTATCTTCTCTGATCATAATGAACAGAACTAGAAATCAACAACAAGAGAAATTTTGGGAACTATAAAGCACATGGAAATTAAACAATATGCTTCTGAAAGACCACTGGATCAATGAGGAAATTAAGAAGAAAAAATTTTAAATTTCTTAATACAAATGAAAATGGAAACACAGCACACCAAATCCTATGGGATACAGTGAAAACAATACTAAGAACAAAATTTATAGCAATAAGTGCTTACATCAAAAAAGTAGACAAACTTCAGATAAATAACCTAATAATTCGTCTTAAAGAATTAGAGAAGTAAAAGAAAACTAAACCCAAAATCAGTAGAAAAAATAAATAATAAAGATTAGAGCAGGGATAAATTGAAAAGTAAAAACAATTCCAAGATCAATTCTAAAGCTGCTTTCTTGAGATAATAAACTAAATTGATAAACCTTTAGCCAGATGAAGAATAAAAGAGAGAAGATCCAAATAAAGTCAGAGATGAACAAAAAAAAAAAATTACAACTGATACTTCAGAATTTCAAAGAGTCATTAGAAGCAACTACTATGAGAATTGAATGCCAGTTAATTGGAAAGCTTAAAATAAAATTATAAATTCCTAGACACATACAATCTATCAAGTTTGAGTCACAAATCCAAAACTTATACAGACCAATAATATATAATAAAATCAAAGTTATAATAAAAAGTCTTCCAGCAAAGAAAAGCCTGGATTCACTGCTGAATTTTACCAAAACTTTAAAGAATGATGACTACTAATCCCAGTCAAAATATTCCATAAAATAAAGGAGGATGAGATACTTTTAATCTCCTACAAGCCCAGTATTACTTGAATACTAAAACCAGACAAAGACACCTCAGAAAAAGAAAATGCAGACCAGTATTCTTGAGAAACATTGATGCAAAAATCCTCAACAAAATACCAATGAAAAAATTCAACAACTCATTAAGAAGATCATTTATCATGACCAAATTGTATTTATCCCAGGAATGCAAAGATGGTTCAAAATATGCAATCAATGTGATACATCATATCAATAACATAAAAGGCAAAATATGCAATCACTTCAATAGATGCTGAATATGCATTTGATAAAATTCAGTATCCTTTCATGATAAAAAGAAACCCTCCAAACACTGGTTATAGAAGGAATATGCCTCAACACAATAAACGTCATGTATGATGGACCCACAGCTAGTATCATGCTGAATGAGAAAAAAACTGAAAGACTTTTCTGTAAAATCTGGAATAATACAACTATGCCCACTTTCATCACTGTTATTCAAAACAGTACTAGAAGTTGTAGCAAGAGCAATCAGACAAGAGAAAGATATAAAGGGTAACCAAACTGGAAAGGAAGAAGACAAATTTTCCTTGTTTGCAGATGATACAATCTTATGTTTGGAAACAATTAAAGGCTCCATCAAAAAAAAACTGTTAGAACTGATCAACAAGTTCTGTAAAGTCGCAGGTCACAAAATCAGCATACAAAAATTAGTAGCATTTCTATATGCCAACAGTTAACAATCTAAAAAAACCAAAAGAACCTAAGAAAGTAATTCCATTAGCAACAGCTACAAATAAAATAAAATATCTAGGAATAAACTTAACCAACAGCTCTGGTTGTTATAATAAAATACAATAGACTGCTTACATGTAAGACATGAAATTGTGTAAGTATTAGAGGAAAATACACAGGAAAACTTCTGCATTAGGCCATTCTTATTCTCGTATTGCTATAAAGAAATACCAGACCCAAGAAGCTGAGGCTGCAGTGAGCCAAGATTGTGCCACTACACTTTGGCCTGGGTGAGAGAGAGACCCCATCTCTAAAAAATTAAAAAGAAATACCAGAGATTGGGTAATTTATAAAGAAAAGTGGTTTAATTGGTTCTGGGTTGTGCAAACTTTAAAGTGTGGCATCAGCATCTTCTTCTGGTGTGGGCCTCAAAAACTTACAGTCATGGTGGAAGACAAAGAGGGAATAGGTATCCCACATGAGGGTGGGAGTAAGAGAGAGTGGATGGGAAGATGCTACATACTTTTAAATAGCCAGATCTCATGATACCTTACTATTGCAAAGACAGTGCCCAGAGGATAGCACTAAACCATTTATGAGAAATGCATCCCCATGATCCAATCACCTCCTACTAGGTCCCACTTCCAACATTGTGGATTACAATTCAACATGAGATTTAGAGGGAACAACATCTGAATTATGTCAGCTTCCATAACACTGGTCTGGGCAATAATTTTTTGGTTGTGATGCCAAAGTACAGGCAACATACCCGTCAATCTCATACAGTTTACCTTGTTCATGTGTATGTGGGAAGAGTACCTAAAATGTACTCTCTTGGCAAATTTCCAGAATACAATACAATAATATTAGTTATAAGTATTTTGTACATTGATTTCTTGACTTTTTTATCCTACATACACTGCAACTTTGTACACTTCAACCTATAGCTTCCCATTTCCTGCTATTCTCTCTTCTCTCTCATTCTTACCCTGGTAACCACTGTTTTACCCTCTGTTTCTATGCATTGGATTATTTTTTTAATTTTTAGATTTCACATACACGTGAACAAAGCAAAGTGTTTTGTTCATCTGCTTTTAACCATAAATCCAAATTGACTAGAATAACACCTTGCTTTGAATTTTGGAAATAAGTATCGGCTTATTTAGGTACCATTTATGTACAGTGAATTCATTCTTCCTATTTGTAGAGTTCTATTAATTTTGAAAAATGAAAATAAATTATGTAACCATCACCAATGTCAAGATAGTCAGTATCAAAATAGAAGAGTTTCATCCTACTTCAAAATTTTCTCTGGACAATTTGTAGACAACCACTTCTCACCCACATACTTTCCTAGTCGCTTTATGCTTTTATATTGTAGGGAAAAATAGTCTGGACATGTGAATAAAGAAGATCCTCAGTCTTTCATGCAATGGAGCCACTTTCCTCCTTCAAGACTGCACCAACGAGAAAAGCTTTCTCTGGTTTTCCTCCTTGTTTCCGACCTTTCTTGTTAGTGCCTCATGGCAGCTCATGTGTCAGTAGATGGCCAGTGGGTTCAACTATTTCTTCTCAGTGAATTCCAAGGTTTTCTATGCTAGCTCATATTCCACTATCAGCAATTTGTTAAAATGTTTAACTGCATTCTTCCTACCTGCTTCTTTGGTTGGTTCCCAGCATCCATTTAGCTCATGCTATGGCACAGGTGATCCAGTGCCCCAGTTCCATGTTTTCATGGGAGTACTTGATGTTCCATAGAATTCAGACTGCTTGGCTGCAGTGTGATTTCAATTATCTGATGAGTTCAAAAATTGTGTCTGACTTTCTCTTGCTATAAAACAGGACCAATTTTGTTCTCAGCTTCCTACATTTTAGGGGAAAAGAGATTCCCTTCTCGATTTGGATTCTAACATACCAGTTCAATTTTCTGGAATTTTCAAGAATCATGTACATTTTTTCAAAGATTTATAGAATTATCTTGCCTTTGTCTTCTAAATATAATGCATAAATATTTTATTTAGGTGAAACCTATAAATTTTAATAGCAAACTTATCATTGCACACTTATCTTCAAATATGCAGTTATCACCAAACACTCCTGGAGAAAAATTAAATATACAGTTATCACCAAACACTCCTAGAAAAAAAAATACACAATATCCATAAGCATAATGAAATCCATGGTATCAATTTTAATGCAGAAAGCTTGTTGGGCATTCAGCATAAGTGGTTAAGAATATAATCTTTGGTAGAGAGTAATGCTAAAAAAAAAGCTTTTCTATTTTTCTTGGTATTTGACTTTTGACTAGTTTATTAACCTTATCAATTTTCTAAAATTGGTATAATAATAAACATAAATTACAGATTTTTGTACAGATTGGATTAGTTAATTCATATGGATTTTTTTTGCATTTAACTTCTGTGTAAAATTCTTATTACGTATTTGTTGGTATTTTAATTATCTTCATATAATTAGTGGCATCATCATGAGATCAGTTCTCTAATGTCAAGTAATTTAAAATAACTGGCAAAATACCACTAGATTTATTTTTGGAGGATAATATGGACCATTTTTATTTGCTATTATTTAAGAAAGATATAATAGATTTTAAGTCTACAGAATTACATAACAATGATTCTAGTTTTGCAGAATCCTGTATGATGTGCATATCTCAAGTGAATTGTAACCCTTTTTAAAAAACACTTGAATTTAATGTATACATAATACAAACCTAATGAAAAGGAAATTACAAAACTAGAAAATAAAGAATAACCAGGGATAAATTCATTTTTATTTGTCTAGAGCCTAGATTAGTTTTGGTACATGCTATGAACTGAATTATGCCCCCATCCCATTCGTATGCTGAGACTTCAGTCACTAATGTGACTGTATTTGGAAATAGGGCCTGTGAAGAGATATTAAAGGTTAAATGAATTCATATGGGAGAAGATCTAATTTGACAGGGCTTGTGGCCTTATAAGAAGAAGAGATACAAGAGCTTGTCTTTGCTGCCATGTGGGAGCAGAGGAAAAAGGAGACCATCTATAAGCCAGGAAGAGTTCCCTCACCAGAAACCAACCCAGCTGGCACATTGGTCTTGAACTGCCCAGCCTCTAGGACAGTGAGAAGTAAATTTCTGTTGTTTAAACAACCCACTATATCGTATTTTGTTATGACAGACTACACAGACTAACACAGTACCCAAAAAGGGAAATTTAAGTCAAAGGGGTTAATATTTAATGTCATATATGCAATATACATTTTATACTGTGAAGAAAAATTACATATACAATAAAAATTAAAAACATTAAAACCTCTGACAGATGACTATTGCATAATTTGAAGAGAAATCAAACATTTTATAACAAACTTTCTTTCACATAGGAGGTTCTATAGTGACTTTCAATAACATTCCCAGATATATTGCAATGTAATAGATGCTTTTTGGCATTTTTATGTACAGACATTTAAAATGATTTCAGGAGATCAACAGATATTTTAAAATTAAAATTTATAGGCTTATCTTTCATTGAGTGCAATTATGTACCTGAAATTATAACAGGCATTAAAACAATTATTTAAGAAGGAGAAAATTCCAATCAAATATTTACCTAAGTGACAATATTAGTTAACTAGGCTATTTATTCAAAGACTATTTTAAGGTAAAAAAAAAAAAAGAAAAGAAAAAAAACCTCTGCTATTATAATCAAATGGCATTTGTTAATTATTAATAAAATCATTATATGCTTTACTATTTGCAAAGTTTAAATTCCTTTATTCTACAAAAGTAATGTTCTGAATGATCACAGAAATAAAATATAACAATCAATTATTATAAATAATTAATAAATTATACTCTTCTTAGTCATTAAAATGTTCTCTGTTTTAGACTTTTTCCCCCAGAGCATTGGAACAAAAAGGAATTTCTAATTAGTCTTTAAATAATCAGAATTTTAATGAAATTTTCACATTATTCCCTGAAAGTTCTGATTAATTAGGTCTTGTTCTCTAAGGGATTATTCGTATAATGCAGGAAAAAAGGCAAATAGAAATAAAAGTATGAAACTTTACTAAACATAGGATAATTGAAAAGAATTCAATCACCCATTTCAAATTAAATTGAGAGCCTAATTGAATCAAAGCTTAAATAATACACTATAGTCTACGATCATTGTAAAACTTTTTCAGGTTTTCTCTGGAGGCATTTCTGGAAGTGCTTTTCTTATTATAAGGTACAAACAGGATATGTCTAAATATTAAAACTGGAAGCTATTTATTTTAAAACTTATCGTGTATGTAGAAAAAATGTAAAAGTTCAGTGAAATATGCCATTTAAGTATTTGGATAGGTTAATACATGCAGATTGAAAAATGTACTTTATTTAAATTCTATCATTTTTTCATAAACAGAAAAATCCATGGCCAAAGAATCATATAACTACTGTTATTGTAAAGTGTTTTTCCTTCAGGTTTTTAATTTGATTGTAATGATTATATGTATCTTGATGAACAAGACAAAAAAAATCATAACAGTTGAAGTCAATGACCTACTGTACATGAAATAATCAATGAGTCTAATGAAATGAAATATCACTTTAAAATTTAAATTTTTTTATTTTGTTCTCTGAAAATAATATCGCTAGAGAATGAGAGAAAACATGAAATGACTGAGAACTGGTATTAATACTGTGATTGTATGCATCAAACTGTAAATGGGCTTTTCTATAATTGCAACAATATTAATCACAGATTCAACTTATACACAAATTTATTAGTGAATCATGAGGGAGATTAAAAACTAACTGATGATAAATAAACACAAAAACACAACATACAAAAACTTATGAGAGGTAGCAAAATCAGGGCTCAGAGGGAAATTTATAGCCCTAAATGCCATATTTAAAAAAAAAAAAGAAGAGGTCTTAAGTCAGCGACTAAGCCTTCTACCTTAGGACACTGGAAAAAAAAGAGAAAACTAAGCCAATGCAAGCATATGGAAAAAAAATTAACATAAATTAAAATAGAAGTAAATGAAAAACATCACAGATAAACAATAATGAAAATTAATCAAGCCAAAAGTTGGTATTTTGTGATCAACAGAATGTCAATATTTTACCTTGATTGACAAAGAAAAAAGAACAGAGACTCAAATAACCAGAATCAGTAATGAAAGAGGAAGCATTACTTCTCAGCTTACAAATAAAAATAATTCTCATGGCTGTAATCTCAGCACTTTGGAAGGCTGAGGATGGTGGATCACCTGAGGTCAGGAGTTCGAGATCAGCCTGGCCAATGTGGTGAAACCTTGTCTCTACTAAAAAAAAAAAAAAAAAAAAAAATTAACTGGACATGGTGTGGGCACTTGTAATCTCAGCAACTTGATAGGCTGAGGTGGGAGAATCACTTGAACCTGGGAGGTGGAGGTTGCAGCGAACTAAGATCATGTCATTGCACTCCAGCCTGGGCGACAAGAGCAAAACTCTGTCTCAAAAAAATAAAAAATAAATTAAAAAAAAGAGAATACCATGGACAACCAGATATCAAAAAAATTAATATCCTAGATGAAATGAAAAAGTTCCAAGAAATACACAAACAAAACACACAAGGAAAGAAAAATTGACTCAAGTAAAAACAAAATTATGAGCAGATTTATAAGTAAAGGGATTAACTGGTGATTAAAAAAAGAATCCTAGAAAAGAAAAAAACAAAAAATAGGCCCAGATAGTCACTGCTGAATTCTACCAAATATTTAAAGAAAATTATCATTGTAAACTCTTCCAAATAATAGAAAAGTGGGGAACACGTCTCCTTAACATGTTCTATGAAACCCCTATTATCCTGATACAAAACTCATACCAAAAGGAAATAATAAAAAAGAAAGAAAGAAAAAGAACTAATGACCAATATCCCTTATGAATACAGATATAAAATCTTAACAAAATACTAATTTACATAATCTAGCAAATAGAACAAAAATTAGCTGGACATGGTGGTGGGCGCCTGTAGTCCCATCTATAGGAGCCTGAGACAGGAGAATCCTTTAAAGCAGCAAGGTGGAGGTTGCAGTGAGCCAAAATCTCGCCATTGCACTACAGTCTAGGCAACAAGAGAAAAGGAAAAATCCATCTCAAACAACAACAACAACAAAAAAAAAACTATTAAAAGTAAAAATGTTAAACAAATGTTCAGGTTAAAAAAATCAATGTACCAAAATAAATTTTATGTCTATACACAAACAACTGATAATCTGAAAATGAATTTGAGAAACAATTCAATTTATTTAAAAATTTGGTAGCAAAATATTCATTAACAGAATATTTGAAAAATTTAAAGATATGAAAGTTTTTTAAAGTAACAAAACTATGAATAACTTTGGTTGAAAATGCACCTGTGCATATATTATAATTGATGTACTTATAACATGTATGTTAAAATGGTCTATTTGGAGTGAAAGCATTTGAGTAATTTGAAATTTGTGATATAGTAATTGATATAGACTTATTTTAAGTTGAAATCTTATAATGTTCATGCTCGATATTGAAATATATGAAGAGACTTAATGCTTACTGCACTTGTAAGTCTATTTGGTTGGATTTATAAGCAGTGTTTAATACTGAGGAAGTTTTATTAAGTTAGGAAACTAAAGTACTTAAAATGGAATTGAATTAATGGATGTATTTCTCAATGTTTTAAGATATTTAGTTAACTCAATATTTAGATAGGACTACATACTATTTAAAGGCCTTTTAAACTTAATGATGAAATAATGTTTAGGTTTTAAAAAAACAAATAATGTTAGTGAGTTTAACTTTGAAAGAAAACTTCAGTTTTTCAGTGCCTTATGATGTCCACAGCTTAGCAAAGGAATGTTTTGTGCCATCTCCTGAATATGATTTCTCCTCTCTTCATTACAGCATTGAAAATCAAAGGTTAATTATTGCGCTGTTTACCACAAAATAATTCTAAGAGGTTATTGAGCAACGCAAATATTAATAAATTGCAAAGCTTTGCTCTAAACTGTGTGGTTTCATTTTTTTTTTTTGAGATGGAGTCTCGCTCTGTCACCAGGCTGGAGTACAGTGGCGCGATCTTGAACCTCTGTCTCCCGAGTTCAAGCAATTCTCTGTCTCAGCCTCTCAAGAAGCTGGGATCACAGGCGCCCACCACCACGCCTGGCTAATTTTTTTGTGTTTTTAGTAGAGACAGGTTTCACCATCTTGGCCAGGCTGGTCTTGAACTCCTGGCTTTGTGATTCACCCACTTTGGCCTCCCAAAGTACAGGTATTACAGGCATGAGCCACCATGCCCTGCTGTTTATCGTCAGCATTAAAAATATTTTAAAACTGTTTATTTACCTGGGAAGTAAGGACCCTAAAAGCCTAAAAACATAACTAAATGCTGTGCAAAATAACCTACAAAAATAGAAGAGAGAGAATGCAAGGTATACCTAAGGACAAGAGAGAAAATATTCAAAAAAGAAATAAAACAAATCAAATGAATGAAAGTACAACAATTTTTTCAGGTCCTTTCAAAATGTCATTGATTGTAGGAAGAAGGACCCTGGAAAATTTCGCATTTCAAAATCCTAAAAAAGGACCTTTCTGAAAATTAATCAATGATCTTGTAGGAAAGCCCACAGGAATCAAATTTATCTTTAGTTGTGTTTATATCTCCAGATCCAAATGATTCCTTTTGGTCCAGTGCAGGTCACAAAATTCAGTTTTTGATAGTTACTGTGTCAAGTAAATCTATGTTGAATAAGAAGAAAGAAGAGATCTCTGACATTTCTTTCCTCTGTGGTGCAGGCTGGAGTGCAGTAGCATGATTGATTATAGTTCAAATCCTTGGTCTCAAGAGATCCTCCCACTTCAGCCTCGGAATAGCTAGGACTGTACTGGTGCATGCCACGATGCCAAGCTAATATTTTTAATGTTGACTTTTGCAGAGACAGGGTTTTATCAACCGTTTTTTGAGTCCTTTTTGCCAGTTGATAGCCTTGGTTACGATATTTTGTGGTTTTGGTCTTTACCATCTTTTGACACCAGTCTGTAACATTTCCCTCCCATTTGAAAGAGTAGCTCATAATTATTTTTTTAAAAATGTGAATATCCCTTCTTGTACCAAATCATAGTCTCATTGCTTCATCAAGAAACCTGTAAACATATATAATAGGTCTTCCAGATTGTTATCACTTACACTGTTTTCATCTTTACCAGAGTGCTGGAGTAATAGAAAGAGAAGATGGGTTCTAAAAACCAGTCAACCAAAATATATCACAACAAATCTTAAGCGGCTTAAAGAATTATTTTACTCTATTGATCCTGCGATGGCCTCAAACAGAAATAAACAAACCAATAAATTTCCAACGCACATACAAATTTGTGATAGAAAGCAGCAAGAGATTAGTCTCTTGCAATCTGTCAAGCCAAATCATTAGGAATGCATTTTACTAACAGCAATGTTTCCCACTATTGCAAAACAATACTATCAACAAGGAGATGTGAGTTGTCCCCTTATGAGTCAAGCCCCTATGAGCTAAGCTCTTATAAATCAGTATGTAAACCATTCTCAGACCCAAACAACAACCTTTGTCATTAGATATTTGTAGTTGCTTTGTTCAGAGTGACTGTTTTCCAGATTAAGACATTTTTCTTGATATTGTGAGGATCCTACTGGATTCTCCCGACCATCTACATCACAGCGAAATCCCAAGACCTTAGTAACTAAGAAAAGACATCATACTACATAAAGTTCCCTGAACCAAACAATGACTCAAAGGACTAATCAATTTTGTCTGGTCATGAGGCAAACATATAAATGTAAACATGGTAAAAAAAAAAAAAAAAAGAAATAGTCAGTGTTTGAGTAGGTCCATCTATTCAAGGGTGAGTTTAAAGATGACTGTCAATATTTGTAAATATTTTTGAAGTCTACATTAAAATTCAATAAAGTATATAATAAATTATATCAACATGCAAACCAAGTTTTAACTTAAAACCTTTGCAATAATGTAAGAAGAATGAACAAAAAAGAAAGAGATTAGAAATAAAATAATAAACAACCAAATGATAATTTTGTAATTACTTTTTTTTTTTTTTTTTTTTTTTTGAGATGGAGTCTCACTCTATCACCAGGCTAGAGTGCAGTGGTGAAATCTCTGCTCACTGCAATCTCCATCTCCCAGGTTTAAGCAATTCTCCTGCCTCAGCCTCCCAAGTAGCTGGGACTACAGGCATGCACCACCATACCCAGTTATTTTTTTTTTGTATTTTTAGTAGAGATAGTTTCACCATGTTGGCCAGGATGGTCTCTATCTCTTGATTTCATGATCCGCCTGCCTCAGCCTCCCAAAGTGCTGGGATTACAGGCATGAGCCACCAAACCCGGCCAATTTTGTAATTACTTTCTATTTAAGAATGTCTTATAGACACTGAAAACTCCAGAGTAAAACAATTATTTTTATTAGATGAAATAATAAACACCTAAATTAAATATGCATTTATATACATATTTATACAAATACATATATACATTTATGCATGGATAGAGTACATACATAGTTTTGTATATATATATAGATTACTTGTACATGTGTTTATATTTTCTTCTTGCCCTTTCTTATTCATTAGCATGTTCTCTCTCAATGTAGAAGTTCCTACACAACTGCTATTGTCCTGATTTCAGTTTTCTTTCTCAAATACTCTATGAGACCTCTGATTTGCTGAGAGTAAGCTTGCCTCATACAAATTTTGAATATTTCCTTAAAAATGTGTATACATTAGATTTTCAGAATTCATAAAGCCCTGAGTTTTAGCCTCATTCTGCTTTATTCCTTTTCATTTTGATGAGATTATCCAAATACTATTAAGTAGAATGTGAGAAAGTATATTATAATGAATATTTTTTCAAATTTAAAAAACAATGTTCTGCTCTAGATTATGTTTAACATTACTTACTACACTTAATATTCGAATTTTGTTTTAGATTAAACAACTTGCACCTGAAAAAAGTTCAATGTCACCAATAACAAGTAGACAGCTAATACTAAGGTTAAAGTCCTGTACTGGACATGAAACATTACTTCATGTTTGTGGAAAGACAATCTTGTTGTATTTCACTTCATGCCAATTGGTATATTTGATAGGGCATTATGGTTGAGACAAAAGTCTTTTAGATTCCTTTTCCTACATATTGACTTATCATAGTAAGAGTTTTCTCATATCTAGCAAGGTGCTTATACTTCAGAAATGCTTTCAATGCAATAACTACATCAGTAATAATTGCATGTTTCCAGGAAAATCAATTTCAGTAAGTATTTACCTAGCAAAACCATTTAATATGCATAAATATTATAATTCCAGATTCACTTTTACATCCTTGTGATAATTACAATAAATGGCTCTGGGACACGGGTTTGACTTGGCTCTGTGGCAAAGCCCTTGGCTGAAACTGCAGAAGGACCTACAATGTAAGATATATCATAGGAAGCACCAGCATGACTCCATATAGAGTAAGTGCTGGATAAAAAGCTTTTGCTCAAATAGAAGGTACTTACTGGCTAAAGACAGTGGAAACTTGAGCTTTCCTGTGATTATGAGAATTCTGATAAATTTTTGAGATAGATAAATTCCAAAAATCCTTTCCATCTCATCACAATGGTTTTTGAACGATTTGCAAATTCTGCTGCAATTAACACAGAGACCTTTCAGATGAAATAGAAAGCCTGACTCCATTGCCCACACAGAATTGACATGTGCTGTTCTAGCTGCTCTAAAAAGAATATGTGTTTTGATCAGTTAAAACAGTTGATTCAGTCTTTTAGATCAAGAACAAGCACATTAAAACCGAGAGAGAGAGAAAAAAAGAAAAACCCAGGCAGTTGTAAGACCTTTGAAAGTTGCAACAATCAGCTTCACAGAATGGGATGCCAGGATGACAAATCTTTAATAAAAAAATAATGTCTATTCTTTTGGTTTTATGTCTGTATTTCTCTTTAACAAATGTAAAGTTTTCTTCAATGATCTTATAGCAGAAAGAAATCTATCAAAGCAGAAAATGATATAAAAACATGCACAATATGAATATGATTTTTGTACTTTGTTGATAATACTACTATAATGTTACTTTTAATTATAAAGATAATAAGAATGATTGTGAATCATTCCTGTGAATAGGAATGATTGTGAATATTATTGTAAATAGCAATTACTATTACTGTAAACATTGTGATTTTTTATATTTATTAAAATATATATGCATATATATACACATATATATATTTTTCCCCAAATTTCTAACCAAACTGATATCAAAAACAAATTAAATACACAATTTTTAATTAATTATTCAACTAATTGCTTTCAACATCTTCACCATGAAATCTTTGCCTGTGCCTATGTTATGAATAGCATTGCTTAGGTTTTCTTCTATAGTTTTTACAGTTTGGGGTTTTACATTTAGTATTGAATTTATCTTGAGTTGATTTTTGTATATGGTGTAAGAAAGGTGTTCAGTTTTAATTTTCCACATATGAGTCTCCAGCTATCCCAGCAACATTTATTAAATAGGAAATCTTTTCCCCATTGCTTGTTTTTGTTAGGTTTGTTGAAGATCAGATAATTGGAGGTGTGCAGTCTTATTTCTGGGTTCTCTATAATGTTCAACTGATCTGTGGGTCTGTCCTTGTGCCAGTACCATGCTGTTTTGGTTACTGTAGCCCCGTAGTATAGTTTAAAGACTGATAGCATGATGCCTCAAGCTTTGTTCTTTTTGCCTAGGATTGCCTTGGCTATTTGGGCTCTTTTTTTGGTTCCATATGAATTTTTAAATAGTTTTTTCTAGTTCTCTGAAGAATGTCAATAGTAGTTTATGAAAACAGCATTGAATCTATAAATTGCTTTGGGCTATATGGCCATTTTAATGATATTGATTCTTCCTATTCATAAGCATAGAATTACCCTTTCTTGTTCATTAGCATGTTCTCTCTCAATGTAGAAGTTCCTACACAACTGCTATTGTCCTGATTTATCCATTTGTTTGTGTCATCTCTCTTTTGTTTAAGCAGGGGTTTTTAGTTCTCCTTGTAGAGATCCTGCACTTTTCCTATTAGCTCTGCTTCTAGGTATTCTTTTCATGGCAATCGTGAATGGGAATTCATTCATGATTTTGCTCTTGGCTTGACTACCGTTGGTGTACAGAAACCTTACCAATTTCTGCGCAATGACTTTGACAGATTGAATCTAATTAAACTGAAAAGTTCCCACATAGCAAAATAAACCGTCAACAGAGTTAACAGACAACCTACAGAATGGGAGAAAATTATTGCAACCTACGCATCTGAGAAAGGTCTAATATCCAGAATCTATAAGAAACTTAAATGAAATAAAAAAAAAACAACTCCATTATAAAGTGCACAAAAGACATAAGCAGACACTTCTCAAAAGAAGACTTACATGCAGCCAACAAGCATATATATAAAAAAAAAAACTCGATATAACTGATCATGAGAGAAATGCAAATTAAAGCCACAATGAGGTACCATCTCACACCAGGGAGAATTGTTATTATTAAATGTCAAAAATAAAAAAATAACAGATACTGGCAAAGTTGTGGAGAAAAAGGAACACTTACACACTGTTGGTGGGAATGTAAATTAGTTCAACCATTGTGGAAGACAGTGTGGTAATTCCTCAAAATCCTAAAGACAGAAATACTATTTGACTCAGTAATCCTATTGCTGGGTATATTTCCAAGGAATACAAATCCTTTTTCCAAGGAATACAAATATTTCCAAGGAATACAAAACCTGTACAACAAATGGGCAATTGGTGGCTGAAATTTTATTTCTTGCTGAATTAAGGAATTGCAATACATTATTTCATCTTGATAACATATCTAATTTAGGATCTTCTCAATCATTAGGTTATGTAATAAGATTTCATTTAGATTGCATTAACTACTAACCTTCTGTTTTCCCAACCTTGGTTAAAAATAATTCTGATTTGGCGCCATGCTGGCTCAGGCCGGTTGCCCTGGCACTCTGGGAGGTGAGGCTACACGTTCGAGGCCAACCTGGTCAACACTATTATATAGACACATGCACCCCTATATACATTGCAGCACGATTCACAAAGCCAAAGACATGGAATCAACCTAAGTGCCCAACAATGATAGACTGGATCAAGAAAATGTGGTACATATACACCATGGAATGCTATGCAGCCATAAAAAAGAATGAGATCATGCCCTTTGCAGGGACATGGATGGAGCTGGAGGCCATTATCCTTAACAAACTAGTACAGGAAGAGAAAAACTAATACAGCATGTTCTCATTTATAAGTGGGAGCTAAACAATGAGAACACATGAATACTTGGAGGGGAACAACACACACGAGCCCACCAGAGAGCAGAAGGCAGAATAAGGGAGAGGATCAGGAAAAATAATTAAGAGATAGTAGGCTTAACACCTGGGCAATAACATAACCTGTACAACAAATCCCCATGACACACATTTATCTATGCAAAAAACCGGCACATCTTGCCCATGTACCCTGAACTTAAAATAAAAGTTAAAAATATTATTCAGCTAAATTAGTTACTATTTGAAATTTAATCAAGTAACATTCTTTGGATTTCAGAATGATTGTAACCTCCCACTATATTATATGTTATATTTGTTAGTGAGAAACTTGAAGTGCTTTGATAACAGAAGACGGCTTGATTCGAGTTTTAAGTTAATGCCTGGCCTCCTCCTGATCTATTTCTGTAAAGAATGCTGTGCTTGGTTGCAAATTGTTTTGCTAACTTTAAGAATTCAAATGCAGTCATCCAAATCCTTTAAGGTTAGTTGTTATATTTTTCTCTTAGAGCATCATGTTTCTTCTTTCTAGCACCTACCAGAAGTGCGATATTATATTCTATGTGCATTATGACTGGATTAATGTCTTCTCTCACATCTAGTCAACATTAGGATGATAAGTATCATATTTCTAATGCTTACCCTTATAGATAGCACACTGTCTGCAACATAGGAGGGAAACAATAAATATTTGTTGAATGAACAAAATGCAAATGAGAAAATTGGAGAGGCTTGACATATTAGGTAATGCAAGTGTATATATTTTATTTTATTATTACTGGAGAGGCTTGAACATGATTAATTATTAATTGACTTATTCAGAGTTCTTTTTTGTTTTTTGTTTTTTTTTGAGACAGAGTCTTGCTCCGTCGCCCAGGCTGGAGTACAGTGGCCAGATTTCTGCTCACTGCAAGCTCTGCCTCCCGGGTTTACCCCATTCTCCTGCCTCAGCCTCCCGAGTAGCTGGGACTACAGGCGCCCGCCACCTCGCCCGGCTACTTTTTTTGTACTTTTTTAGTAGAGACGGGGTTTCACCGTGTTAGCCAGGATGGTCTCAATCTCCTGACCTCGTGATCTGCCCGTCTTGGCCTCCCAAAGTGCTGGGATTACAGGCTTGAGCCACCGCGCCCGGCCGACTTATTCAGAGTTCTTAATAACAGAATGGAAAACACTTGTAATTTAAGATGATTTCAGTAAATCTCTCTTTTATTTTTTTTTGTATTTCTAAAAATAGAGGTCTTCAAATATTAATATAGTAAATTATTTCCTTTCTTAAATTACAAGTGTTTTCCTTTCTGTTATTAATGTGTTTGAAGACCTCTATTTTTAGAAATACAAAAAACAAGATTTCCTGAAACCATCTTTCCCAACTACACTACAAATCTGCAAATGTTAGATAAAATGTTAGTGTAAATGGAGAGCTGCTGTGACAAAGACATGTGGAAAACTTAGGAACCAGATATATAAGTAACAGGACAAAATAATTTCCTTCCTTGAAATAATAAAGCTTTAAATTGATTGTTATCTAATTCTGTATTTAGCTTAAACCTAACAGATTGTTTTAAAAATATTCTAACTCAGGAAAACTTACTAATTTCTCAAATTCTCCCAAATAAAGTATATGCCAAAAAATTTTAAACAATATTGTATTGTTATGCTATGAAGTGAAATAACAGAAACATACTCAAGTAATGGTGTTACTCCAAAATAAATATCTACACTTTTCTCCCTGAAAATACAAAAAAAACAAAAAACAAAAAACAAAAACCTCACAACAAACAACCTTGTAAATGCCTTTGTAATACAAAATATTTTTTAATTCCTTTAAAAAAATATAAATAAAATATGCAAAATAATATTGACTTTCCCATCATAGAATCTTCAGGAATACACATATCTTTAGCATGTAAACTTTCAGCTATGACAAAATAACAAGAAAAGGACAATATAGGCACCAGCTTTGAAGACTGATGTAAAGACTCACTGTTAATTCACATAAATACGATTGCTATTTTATATATTTTATCACAAACAACTTTAGTGTGAAAGTCCAGTTACTAACAAATCTTTAGGCAAATGCTAGTATTCACATATCACAGGATTCCAATGGTTCAACTTTTCAATAGTCAATGAATTATGCCAATAATTAGAATAAAATATATGCCTAGCATCTTTATAATAATTTTTTACTGAAATAATTCAAATATAACATGTTCTGAAGGTAAATCTTTTGAAATAATATGATACATTATTTTTCTGTTTTTCTCCTTCTGGAAACCTCAATTTTCTTTGTCATTATAGATAGAACCAATAAAATTAACCAGAGAAGTAAAGTTTGCCAAATTCACACTGTGTCATATAGCCCAGAAACAACCAGTGACTATATCCCAGAGAAAAGTGTTCCAGTAAAAAATCCGTCTTATATTACCAGGCACAAAAGTTTGAAAACACAACAAAAAAAGTTTGCCTGTCTTCTCATACTCTATTGTTTCTCCTAAATTTTATACACCTTCCTAAATCTATTTGATTATAAGTTTGTAAAATTTATTTCATTTGTAATTGTTAATTTTATCTTCATGCTTGTTACAACAGGAGTTTGACAGATGCCAATAGATGCAGTTGAAAGAATTCAACTTCTAAATTCAATTTTCTCAGGACTAGTCAGATTTTCATGATGACAATTTTATATACAGACCTATGGGTTTCTTGGTTTTCTCAAGTTCCTCATAGGTATCTACCAGAGTAACAATTTTGCCAAGTGGAAGCTCCCTTCAAATTTCATGAACAGTTTTTTTATTCTGCTTGGAATCCCTTCTTTCTGACAGTTTTGGATATACTAACTATGCGTCAGTGTACTCATTAGTATAAGCTACTTACAAACATTAGCTGAGTGTTTGGTGCAATACCGCCTGGATAAGGCAAAGATCATATCATAAGCATATTTTTCAAAAGACGCAGATTTCAAACCTGTATTTTGTTCACTCCTACAGCTATGAAAACATTTTCTTGTTTTATTTACAACTGAAGACTACTTTCTTCAGATTTTCCTTTTACTTCATTGATTAAAATGTATTACTCAGTTCTGTCTTCAGAAGTTATTACCTCATGGCCTGTGATTAGAATTTACAGAGTAGCTGATTTCTAGATCTGATTACTAAATGTGCTCTTATGTTTAAATTGTTATATTGAAACATCTCATTTTTTGCAACCTTTTCTGTTACCTAGTTTAGCACTTCATCTTTGGACTTGTTTTTCAAGGATGTTCTGTTAGTTTTTATGGCTGTCCATTTATTTGGTTAGGAGTTTACTATCTAAAGAAATTTATTTATTTATTTATTTATTTATTTATTTATTTATTTAGATGGAGTCTCGCTCTGTCACCCAGGCTGGAGTGCAGTGGCGCAATCTCGGCTCGCTGCAACCACTTCCTCTTGGGTTCAGGCCATTCTCCTGCCTCAGTCTTCCAAGTAGCTGGGACTATAGGCATGCACCACCATGCACAGTTAATTTTTGTGTTTTTACTAGAGATGGGGTTTTCACCACGTTGGCCAGGCTGGTCTCAAACTCCTGACCTCAAATGATCCCGCCCATCCTAGCCTCCCAAAGTGCTGGGGTTACAGGCATAAGCCACCGCGCCAGGTCAGAAACATTATTTTTAATATGAAGGTGCCAAGTATTTTCCAGTAGATCCTGTAAGTTTTAAAGTAACTGTAGAAATGAGAAAAAGTATGAGCATATATAGTTATGTCCATCCAAACAGAAGATTTTCTAGCAACTATCTATCAAAGTCCAATAATTAAAGTCAGGTCAAAATGGTAAATCTATTCATTTATTTTAGATAAATGTACCAGACTGACAGCATTCTATAACCAACTTTTTTCTTATGTTTTGCTTACCAAGAAATCTTATGATCATAATATAATTTACCCAGTTATTTGCCTCCAGAGAAACCATGATTGGTTGGTAGATGCATATATGATCTCCATTGAAGTTATATTACTTATTTTTAAAATATTGAGAAGTCACATATTGCTATTGACTTCATATAAATGGAAGCAAACCCGGGCCTTTGAGAAAATAAATGGCTAACCTAAGCTTATGAAAATACTAGTTCCAGAGCTTGAACTAAAGTCTTTGGGGCAGCTGGGCACTGTAGCTCATGCCTGTGATTCTAGAACTTTGGGAGGCTGGGCGGGCAGATCACATGATGCCAGGAGTTAGAGACCAGCCTGGCCAACCTGAGACATGGCATAACCCTTTCTCTATTAAAAATACAAAAATATAAAATAAAAAAAGTTTTACTTCCAATAATGAGAATTTAATACTTCAAAAACCATTATTTTCATTACATACAGAAAAAAGTATTTTCATTCCAGAGGTATTCTCATTAATTTAAAAGAATCTAGGATTTTAGTACTTGCTCTTGCTTTATTAGCTAGGTAACATTGGACAAGTTCATTATCATCCCCTTATTTGGTTATAGCACACATGATTTCTCAATCCCCTTATTTGGTTATAGCACACATTATTTATCTCATCTATAAGGTGGAATTATGAGCATACAAATAAATTAACTGAAAATCTTTAAATATACAAATTTTTAAAATAGCTCCTAATGGCTAAGAAGACCAATTCTGATACAAACTAAGCACATTTATGTAAAAGACAAAATGTAAGGTAATTTGAAAGAGTAATAGTCAGAAAATGCTGAAAGATGTGGAAAATTTTAGAATTTAGTCATATACTATGATGTAGAAACCTTTCAGTTTTTCACCTCCTATAATGAGACAGAGTTATGCCGTGTCTCAGGTTGGCCAGGCTGGTCTCTAACTCCTGGCCTCATGTGATCTGCCCACCTCAGCCTCCCAAAGTGCTAGAATTACAGGCACGAGCTCCTATTTTCTCTGTGACATTTTTGTGACTATAATAAATCTTCTTCTGATATCCTATAGTCTTTATTATGCTAACAAATCATTTGCCATTTACTTTATTTACAGTGATTGATGAAAGCTCCTCAACCCTGTCTGCCGGGATTTACTACCCATTCTTACTGACCTCCATGGCTCCTTTCTCTCTTTCAATAACCCTGTCCTTTGGACTAAAATGTTTTCCCTTATCTGCTTACCTGGTCAGGTTTTTTTTCTGTTTTGTTTTGCTTTGTTTTGAAACGAAGTCTCACTCTGTTGCTCACTGCAATCTCCACCTCCTGGTGGAGATTCAGGCAATTCTGCCTCAGCCTCCTGAGTAGCTGGGACTACAGGCAGACACCACCAGGCCCAGTTAATTTTTTATAATTTAGTAGAGACAGGGTTTCACTGTGTTGCCCAGGCTAGTCTCAAACTCTTGAGCTCAGGCAATCCGCCCACCTGGGTCTCCCAAAGTGCTGGGATTACAGGCGTGAGCCACTGCTCCTGGCCTCTGGTTAGTTTCTTAAAAAGCTAGATACTTGCTGACACTTTTTGTACAGTTTTTTCCTGTCTACTTCTTATTTTTATCTTTAATTTTCTAATGAAAGAGAATATGTCAGAAATTTTATGGGTAAAAGACTGAAGAATAGCAAGAGAGGCCTGCAGTCCAAATTATGTCCTGTAGTTCTTCCTAACAGGTCAGCTTCCTCTGTGAATAGGCTTTAATAACAATATTTTAAATTAGCTACTAGGGGCAAAAGAGGAATCCAAGCAAGATAAAAAGTGTCTTGTTATCTTAGATACTTAAATGCACATATTTCACTATATAAAATGCATTTTTTCGATGGAGCCAGGGAAAGATTTTGAATGAACATTCAGAATGAGAATGAAGGAAGGATACAGAAAACATGATATAATAAAAAACAACTGTATAAATTGAATTATATTTTTGAACCAGTAAGAGGGATACAGATGGCAACATATTTCATGCCGGACATTGAACAAATATCCATCTGACTTTTTATTTTCATGTGTTCTGTTTGTTTGTTTTGGTTAGGGTTGTTTTTATTGCTATTATATCCAAGGACCCTCATTTCAATCCCATTCCTTGATCACAAAATAGGATTTTGTTTTATGTATGTATGTATTTATTTATTTATTTATTTATTTATTTATTTATTTATTTATTTATTTATTTATGAGACAGCTCTGTCGCCCAGGCTGGAGTGCAGTGGCGCAACCTCAGCTCACTGCAAGCTCCGCCTCCTGGGTTTGCGCCATTCTCCTGCCTCAGCCTCCTGAGTAGCTGGGACGACAGGCATCCACCACTAAGCCTGGCTAATTTTTTGTATTTTTAGTAGAGACAGGTTTTCACCGTGTTAGCCAGAATGGTCTCAGTCTCTGACCTCGTGATCCGCCTGTCTCGGCCTCCCAAAGTGCTGGGATTACAGGCATGAGCCACTGGGCAAAATGGAATGTTTAACTTGACAGTGTCCCACCTTTGATACAAGTTGAAGACTTGTCTTCTTTAAGGACAGCCTCGCATTGTTTCCAATTATTTGGTGAGTTACTTCTAATACAAATGGCCATGAGTTTCACTGGAACTCATGTACTGCTCTTGCTACTTTTTTTTTGTTTCCTTAAAATCTTCTGTCCTCCCTTCCTTGAGCTCAGCTAAGTCCTCAGAGGCTATTTACTTCAACCACTTTTATGCACACATTTTATTTTTCTTTGCAAAATTATTATTTTTGTCTTATCTGCCTGGAAATATCTGATGATATGCTGAAACCTAAGCTGCTAGGTACCGTTACCACTAGGGAAAGTCTCCAAGGCATGCAGCACCAAAGTGTTTTAGCAATAGCAAATCTGTGTGGGTCTGCAGCAACCTCAATTTTTGACTCCTCAATAGAAAGAATTTGACTGAGGGGCATAACATAGAGAGACTGAGGTAAGGTTTAGAGCAGCAGTGAAAATTTATTAAAAAGTTTTGGATTAGGAACACAAGGAAGTGAAGTACATTTGGAAGAGTGCCAGGCAGGCGACGAGAGATTCAAGTGCACGGTTTGAGCTTTGACTTAGGGTTTTAGATGTTGGCATGATTCCAGGCACTTGCATTACTTCTCCCAGTTGTTCCCTTGGGGTGGACTTTCCACTGTGCAGGTGACCTACCAGCACTTTGCAGGGGCTGTATGCACTGAAGTTGTACACATACTCATTTGCGTTTTTCCCTTACTAATCGAATGTTTCTAGAAGGTCATATACCAGTTAAACTCCTGCATATACTGCAGCCCACTTGCCCACATCCTGAGACCCTATCAGGAACCTATTGATCACTAGTTTCAGGTGTTTTCTGTCTACTGGAGTCTGCCTTTCCCTGAAGCTTGCTGTGACAAATTATTATTTTAGAGAGACAGTTTAGTCACTGCCTGATCATCACCTGGTGGTGGCCTGACATTCCTGCGGGTAGGTTGGTTCTCCTGCCCTGCTCACCTGCCCCCTGTCTGACTAAGTACCTAGTGTAACAGTACCACTGAAGAAAGCCTAGTAACATGTGCTACCATAAAGTCAGGGTTATTCCATATCTGATCCTTGATATTATCTGATAGCTCTGTTGTAATATGTGTGTTTGTTTGCAATCCTACATCCCAAAACGAGTATTTCAAGCAGCTTCCACTCCTAAAAGTCCTTGAATTTTACTTTTCTTGATCATCTCACTGAGAGCAAGTTTGGTCATATTATAGTCAAAGCTTGCATATACAAATACAACAATCTTTAACCGGTGTAGCAATATTAGCTCCATTATGGCTACTCTTCAAAGAACTTAAATATCCACTCCAAAGCTCATAAATTGCCCTGGAGATAAAATACTTTTTAAAATCAAATGATTTAAATAACCATTCAAGATCTGAAGTTTTCCTGCATCTGGACATGTATGCCATGTATAGTATCTCCATTTCTATTACCCAAGTTGAAATATAATTCTCAAAAATATGTCAGCTGGGCATGGTGGCTCACACCTGTAATCCCAGGACTTTCGGAGGCCAAGGCAGGTGGATCACCTGAGGTCAGGAGTTCGAGACTAATCTGACCAACATGGTGAAACCCCATC
The DNA here is from genome assembly GCF_002776525.5 of Piliocolobus tephrosceles. Taxonomy (NCBI): domain Eukaryota; kingdom Metazoa; phylum Chordata; class Mammalia; order Primates; family Cercopithecidae; genus Piliocolobus; species Piliocolobus tephrosceles. The sequence goes on from NC_045455.1 coordinate 29,719,976, forward strand.
TCTACTAAACATATAAAGTCAGCTGGGCATGGTGGCGCATGCCTGTAATCCCATCTATTTGGGAAGCTGAGGCAGGAGAATCGCTTGAACTCTCGAGGTGGAGGTTCCAGTGAGCTGAGATGGCGCCATTGCACTCCAGCCTGGGCAACAAGAGAGAAACTCCATCTTTAAAAAAAGAAAAAGAAAAAGAGATATGTCTTCCTTGCTTTATCTCTGTTTGTATTTTGTTATTCTCTTTCAGTTGTAAACACATTTTCAATATTTTTCTTTTCCTCTGGCCTTCAAATTCTGAAACAACACGGTTGACATCACTTTAACTTTTGATTACATACAATGCATCTTTTATAGTAGATGTGGTAAACAATATAATGCTTCTCCAAACATATCCACATCCTAATCTCCAAAATCTGTCAATATTATCTTACATGGCCAAGGAGTTACACAGAATTCTGAATGTAGTTATTATCCTGGATTATGTGGATGGACCCAATGTAATCAGAAGGGTACTTTTCAAAACGACAAAGTTATTAAATCAGAGTCAGAGAAGAAAATTTGAAAATGGAAACAGTGGTCATTTGCTAATGCAGTAAGGGAACCACTCTCTAAAAACTGGAAGAGGCAACGACTAGATTCCCTCTAACAGACTCCAGAAAGAAACACAGCCCTCTCCACTCCTTGATTTTAGCCTGCTAAAACCCATTCTGAGCATTTCATGTCCAAGATTTTGTTTTAATACCATATAACTGTGTGGCTTTCAGCCATTAATTTTCTAGTTATTTTTAATAGCAAGTATAGAAAACGAATATAATAGGTGGTCAATTAATAGCTGTTAAATGAAAGACTGACTCTGTACATCTAGTTTAGCATATCTGAGGACAAACAGCTATTAATCACAAGGCTAAGAAATTCCAAAGAGGAAGAACCATTGATTATACAAAGTAATTTCAATTCAAATTTTTGTAGTATTTCAATCTGTTTTAAGAATATTTTTCTGGCCGAGAGCAGTGGCTCACGCCTATGACCCCAGCACTTTGGGAGGCCAAGGCGGGTAGATCACTTGAGGTCAGGAGTTCAAGACCAGCCAGGCCAACAAGGCAAACCTTGTCTCTACTAAAAATACAAAACTTAGCTGGGCATAGTGGTGCATACCTGTAATCCCAGCCACAGGGGAGGCTGAGGCAGGAGAATCACTTAAAACCCGGAAGGCAGAAGTTACAGTGAGCTGAGATTGTGATACTGCACTTCAGCCTGGGTGAAAGAGCGAGATTCCATCTCAAAATATATATATGTGTGTGTGTGTATATATATATTGATAGATATGTATATGTGTGTATATATATACACACACACACATATATATTTTTTTCATTTCACACAATTGTTTTTGACAGTGCACATAAACCAATATTTCAGAGCAGTTGTTATTTAATACACATACTTGAAGCATTTGGATGTTTTTTGTAAAAATTGATAAAACATTAAATCATCATTTTTCTTAATAATTTATTAGCTTCTAAGTTTACTCCAATTTTTCTTATAATGAACACAATACCTATAACAGCATAAATTTACTTTAAAATTTAGAAATGTATCATATAGTTACTATAATTACAAATACCTAAAATAATTGAGTTTTGATTCTTTTACCGTGAAAAGCTGACAAAATTGCTAAAACTTAAACATCAGAATCATAAAAAGAAGCATAATTCAGGAAAGAAGAAATATAAATTAATATATATGGTTTACAAACATGAACTAATTTAATTTGCTGGGTTGGGAAATGCATATTTAGTCTACTCTAAACAAGTATTTTCTAAAGTAAAACATTATAACATTAGTTGTAAATCCTGCATCACTGAAAAATATGTTTTCCTTTGACTACATTTTTTTAGCTCATGTAATAAATGTTGCTCCTAAGAAAATGCCTCCATTTTGGAGAAAAACCCACATTATCATTATTGATTTTAATTCAATAAAAGTATGTAATGAATTTTAAGCTTTCATACTAAAAAAGCTGCTTTTCTTCATGTTGAATGAATTTTGAGCTCTCCCTTTAATATCTTGCAGTTCTTTCCTAGTTTAATGTAAGTTTTCAAGGGAGAGAGAGAGCATGATGTATTTTCATTTAATTAGTCATATGCCTATCTTGAGAATAGTTATGTTCAATCTGTTTCAGAATATATTTAGGTTATATTTCTGTAAGAAGAACTATGTAGCAGATGTCATCGTAGTTCAGATCTTGGATTTAAACTGTATGCTTTCTGGTTGTCATTGGTGTCTAAAAAGCGTGAATGTGTCACAAGATAGACCTAAAAGAATAAGACTATATGGTTTTGCAAGTCTAATCTATAGGCAGCACATGTGCAATAATGAATGGTGTCTAATTGTGTCTTCTATGACCATAAGTTGAAAGCATTAAGGACAATTTGTTTACTCGGCAATCAATCAAATACAGTAACCTGCCCAAATTAGGCTCACCAATATTCACTGTTGTCACATGAATTCAAATATTAATAGGAATTATAAAAATGAAATGATAAATATGCAATCACGCTAAGTTGAGGTATATCTATTCAATCTTCATTTTTCATACTGAAATGGAACTGTTAAAATATCCTAGTGATAAACAAATAATAGTGCTCTAATATTATAAAAGTGCTCCTAATCTAAGTGTGAAAAATACATGCAATTTCTTTAAATAGCTGTTGAGAACAATGACAGGTTTTAAAGAATATTGTTAACAGAACTTCAAGATCCTTGCATATATTCTTCGATATAAATAAAAATGGTGATGACAAGTTATCTGGGAAGGGCAAAGTAAAATATGTACGCATTATGCTCTCTGATGTAAACCCACAGGAATCTTGAAAAACAGAAATGAAATCAAAACATTTCATTCAAATGATCATTGTTATTTTAGAGATTACATTTTTTTAGCCTCCATAATATCTCACTTTCAAATGGGGCTAAAATATTCTTATAAACCTGTCTAAACTCTGTATAATCAGGAATCGTGAAAAAGATTAAGAGAGATATAGCTTATGATTAATCCTGGTTCCTCTCTTTTGTCAAACAAGGCATTTTAGTATAAAGACATTATTATGAAGGAAACCATTTTCATCTTTTTGTAAGTTATGAAAACTGCTATTTGTGGAGAATGAATGGTAAAGCATGTAATTGCCTATTACCTGATAATTGTGGTAATAAATATAGAAAGAAAATATCTTAAGTTTCTCATTTAAGAAGGTTAAAAGTAGAGTAATGAATCATGCTGAGATCCATGAGAATTTTCTGAATCATTCAATCACAAGGGAGATACAGAAACACTTGGCAGATAACTCAGAATGAAAAATTGTGAGAAGTTACTATGAATTTCAAAAGGACAAAACAATGAACGAAGAGTAAATCTCCCCCACCCCAGCCATATTATCTCTATGCTTTAAGAATAGTGCCATAAATTAGTAAAAGTTTTATTGATTTGTATTATTTACCTGAATAATTAGACATTTCACGAATAAAACCTTTTATGTTTGCCACAGAAATAATGTAGTATAAATTTATAGCTATATTTTATTTACATTCTCTTCAGTGTAGAATAGAAATGAAACCAAGTAGCCCCTTAAGCCAGTTAGCTTCCAGTATAACAAAGTGAATGGAAGACTAGTAGCGTGTGTGCCTGTGTGTGTGTAACTGAGATATCTCAACTTTCAGAGTATAAACAAGAAGACTTCTACTATAAAAATAAATAAATATATGTATAATATGTATATATATTCAATTGAGATATCTCAAGTTTGAAACTATAAACAAGAAACAAATCTTTATTCATTTTTCAAAAATTTCCTATCAATCACGTTATGATGCATATATTTAGTTTGGCCCTGAATAGAGAGTCTGTTAACTACCTTTTTTCTAGATTCCACATTTTTTCTATTGTTTTATGCAATTCACATACTATTATTTGGGTTTTTAAATTTCAAGATTTATATCTGATTCAACTCTTGTTCCACTTCTTAGTGAAGAGTAGAGGTACAAATAGGAGTCTAAGAAAAAGATGCAGCTATGGTCTGGCTCTCAAAAAAAAAAAATTGGACTTTTATAAAGTGATAGGGTTAGGGGAGGAGATGGGAAAATATAAAAGTCCTCTTTACAAGGCTAGAAGAGGTTGCAGTCTGAGTTGAGACTGTATCTCTGACTAGTGATATGGTAGTACAATGACGTGACTTATAGGAAACCCAAAGACTGCCTCTCTGTGGGGTGCATAGAACACACATTTTAACACTCTGTTGGACCATCACATTGCTCATTTCTATAATACGTTCTTACTCTATCTTGCCCAGGTCCAGTCCTCTTCTGCCACAGGTACTCTATATCTTTTATAGAACATGAAGACTTCTGGGAAACAGGAGTTCAATTACTGAATTCCAATACATCTATTTTTCTATGCATGACGCGTCATCTGGTAAGAAAACAGGCTTCAATCCCTTGGTTGTCTTTTTATTTATTTATTTTTTACATTCCAGCAGCATTAAAGCTTCTGAGGGCTGACAGATTTCCCAAATTTATCTAATGAAATGCCACTGGTTTCTATGTAAAAGACAGACAGTATATGGTTCTCAGAGGCCTTTTTCCTTCATAAACATAACTTTACAAATACCTGCTGTGGCATCTAAGCAATATTACGCTATGGTAGTCAGATATCTATCCCTTAGATTATCTATTTCATATAAATGGCAGGGGACCAATAGGGTCGCTGGAGAGATGTTATAAAATGGCCGCCTTTAAATAAACTCGACAGGTATTAGACAGACATTAAAGTTGGCATTTGTATGAATTTAGAAGGTAGTATATTTATTTAGGGATTTTCATAATCTGATTTATTGGATTGTTCACAACAGTTTCAACTCAAAAGAGAAAGTGTTGCTCAATAACTTATATTTGACAAAGAATATTAACGGATGGAATAAGATAAATTTGGTAAGTTAATGTATTAATTTTGGCACGGAAGATTTCTTTGCCATAGCTCAGAAATGTTAATATTGCAATTAGAGTTGTAACTTTGGAAAATCATGAGGTATGCCCTTTATAAAAGGAGATTTACTTTTGCTATATCAGCTTTACACATTATCTTTACTCTAAGAAGCTTAAACGCGTATCTTCTGTCTTATTTCAAAATTCAGTTCTAGATCTGTTATGGGAAATTTTGAAATATTTAACAATGTGAACATTGACATCTTAAGAATTTCAGTTTATAGATAACGAGATCCTTTCTCTTCCATTTCTGCCTAGAGTGTTATCTGAGGATACATTTCTAGAGACTTTTATTTAGAACATTTCATCTTTTTTTTTTTTTTTTTGCATTGACTTTTACCCCAATACGAAAATATAATAAACATTAGGATTCCTTTTTGCCACCAGTTGTATTCCTGATGAGCTAAAAGTAGTATATCTGCAGCCATATATACCTGCTGCAACAGACTATAATTAAGAGCCTTTCTTCCCTCAAGTTTACCATTTCTGCTCCACTCACTCACAATTCAGGTTTAGGTGTGGAAAAAAAAAAAGATGTTAGGATGTGATGATTCATTGTTATCAATTTATATCATAACTACATCAGTGTAAAACTGCCCTTTTTGCTGTAGGCTATTTGTTAATTTCACATCTAAGAGATAAATTTGTCTAAGAAGTAAAGGCAATAAAGAGCTGTAGTTAGTCTCACAAGATTAATATATCTGTCACAGCATATTTCAAGTTCAACTGCGTAGGGAAGCAATTAAAGGCATTAATTTGTATATGATCAGATTTCATAGTGATAAATCAAAAGATGGCAGATTTAGAGCATCTTTCATTTTGGTTCTATGTATGATTTCACTTAGAGACCTACTACTATAAATAATACTTATGGAAATATTCAGTATTTTCTTTAAGATAGAGATTTATTTTCTAGATTCACATAAATGCACTGCAATATTTGCTTTCAAGTAATACATTTTAGTCTTCTAATACACACTAAATTGGTATCACCTTCCCTTTTTTTTCTTTTGTGGTTGTACTTTTTCAAAATATACAAAATAGATTTATTTTATGTAGTTTATTTTTACATAAACATAAATTGAAATTATTTCTGCCTATCAATGTGAATTAATTTCTGATGGAAGAATTAATGGGAAGCCAATTTTAAAAATCTATACAGCTCACTCCATACCCGTCAGTCAATTTTAGCATTAATATTTCTTTATATTTCAATGTATAATCGGTATCTTTTACTTTTTGTTGTACTTGGTTTGTTTATCTTCATTTCTCATTCAATGTCACTTCATAATTCTTTTATAATCTCTCCAATCTCACCACATTATTTTACCCCCTGTTTAAATTAACTATACTTTAACTTGTTTATTTATTTTTAATGAATTAATTTTTTTCTTGCTCTGTCACCAAGGCTGGAGTGCAGTGGTGCGAACTTGGCTCCCTGCAAGCTCCACCTCCCGGGTTCATGCCATTCTCCTGCCTCAGCCTCCCGAGTAACTGGGACTACAGGTGCCTGCCACCACACTCGGCTAATATTTTCTTTTTCGTATTTTTAGTAGAGACGGCGTTTCACCATATTAGCCAGGATGGCCTCCATCTCCTGACCTCGTGATCCTCCCACCTTGGCCTCCCAAAGTGCTGGGATTACAAGTGTGAGCCACCGTGCCCGGCCTACATTTATATTTATAATTTCACTACATTAATGAAATATCAGTATTATTTATTACATATTTATTGCACTTAACAAAATATAGTTATCTAATGGTTCTTAAAATATGTTATATTAATAAAATGAATTACATTTCAGTCTAATGGCCATTACCTCCTTTCAAAATAGTAATAACTTCATAGCTTGAGCCCTTCATTTGTTCACACCCATTTGAAGCAGAATTCAAGAAGGAGGAAATGGGCTCAGGGCCTAGGCTGAAATTGATTTATTTTAGCCTTGACCTATGATCTTCGTAACCCTTTACTGAAGAGTTAACTATAAAAATTAAGCTAAAAGCACTCTAAACTCAAGTAAGAAATTAATACATTTTATAAAATATTTGCTATTCTTTTCTTTTCTTTTCTTTTCTTTTTTTCAGACAGCGTATCACTCTGTCACCCAGGCTTGAGTGCAATGGCTCCACCTTGGCTCACTGCAACCTTCGCCTCCCGGGTTCAAGCCATTCTCCTGTCTCAGCCTTCCGAGTAGCTGGGATCACAGTCATGCACTAACACAGCTGGCTAATTCTTGTATTTTTAATAGAGATGAGGTTTCACCATATTGGCCAGGCGGGTCTTAAACTCCTGACCTCAGGTGATCCACCCACCTCTGTCTCCCAAAGTGCTGGGATTACAGGTGTGAGCCACCAAACCCAGCCACATTTTTTTTTTTTAAGGAAAACAAAAACAAAAACAAAAACAAAACAAAACAAAACAAACAAACAAAAAAAACAAGAGGCAGGCAAACCGACTAGGAACTATAAAATGGGGGCACTACTGGAAATTTCAGTTTATGTAATTTGTTACAGATTTTGAATCTATATGAAAATTGGCCATTGCATGTTAAATTATGTAAGAGTACATAATTTGAAAATGGTGTGTTTTCTTCACAAGAAGTAGGTCTGTGAAAGATTGTCATTTATTTATTTTATAAATGTGCTCTATATTACTCAGGATTATTCAGAGAAACATTGCTGTTAAGGAATTGGTCCACAAAATGAAGGGGGCTGGCAAATCCAAAATCTTTATGGCAAATTGGCAGGCTGGTAATTCAGGTAAGGGTTGATGTCACAGTCCTGATCCATAATATATAGCACAGGGCAGGCCAGCTATAAATTCAAGTATGGCTTTCATGGTTCAGTTTTGAGACCAAAGTCGTTCTTCAGGAAATCTGTCTTTGCTCTTCAGAACTTCAGTTGATTGGATGAGGCTCACCCACATTATGAATGGTAATCTGCTTTATGCAAAGTCTGCTGAGTTCAGTATTAACTGTATTTAAAAATCTCTTCATAGTAACGTATAGACTACTGTTTGACCAACTGGGTACCATGGATTGCCAAATTAACACATAAAATGAACAACCACAAGTCCTTGTCATTATTTTTGGTGATTCCTCCATGCATCTGTTGAGCAGTTTAGTTTTGATCATGTCATATATATCTTAAAATTATCATTACAACTCTGGATCTTGTTTTAAATGTGTCTACGCTCTCATAGTATCAATTTCAGAAGAAGAGCAAGGTCCTCCCACCAAAGTCTCTAAGATCCCATTCAGGCACTTCTGCATTGCTTTCCTATTTGACATTCTTATATCCCTAGCAGGGCTTTTTGGTAGGCCTTTTCCAAATTCGAGAATCTAAAGTCTCATCCATAGATTGGACCCCTTTATCATGTTGTTGGACATTTTGATTTTATAGTCTCTTACCCTGACCCACTAAAATACACACATTTATTAACACCCAAGCCATTGATTGAACATTTTATCAGAGGCTCTCTAGATGTAAGAATTTCTGCTTCAGTAATATTAATTTTATGTTACAGTTCTCTTGCCATGGAAGCCAGCAGAATTCATCTACGTGGAAAAAACTGATGAATTCTTTAAATTATATTTTTTAATATGCAAATCAAAACCACAATGAGATACCATCTCATGCCAGTTAGAATGACGATTATTTAAAAAGTCAGAAAACAACAGATGCTGGCGAGGCTGTGGAGAAATAGGAACACTTTTACACTTTTGGTGGGAGTGTAAATTAGTTCAACCATTGTGGAAGACAGTGTGGACATTCCTCAAGGACCTAGAATCAGAAATACCATGTGACCCAGCAATCCCATTACTGGATATATACCCAAAAGGCTTATAAATCATTCTACTGTAAAGACACATGCACACGTATGTTTATTGCAGCGCTATTTACAATAGCAGAGACTTGGAACCAACCCAAAAGCCCATCAATGATGGACTGCATAAAGAAAATATGACACATATACACCATGGAATACTATGCAGCCATAAAAAAGATTGGGTTCATGTCCTTTGCAGGTACATGGATGAAGCTGGAAGCCATCATTTTCAACAAACTAACACAGGAACAGAAAACTAAACACTGTGTTCTCACTCGTAAGTGGGAGTTGAACAATGAGAACACATGGACACAGGGAGGGAAAAAAAAAAAACCAGGGCCTGTTTTTTTTTTTTTAAAAACACCTAGATGACAGGTTGATGGGTGCCGCAAACCACCGTGACACATGTATACCTATGTAACATACCTTCGCGTTCTGCACATGTATCCCAAAACTTAAAGTAAAATAAAAAACAAAGATAAAACAAAAAATAAAAATAATATTTTATATTAATCATAATTTCAAGTAAATAACTACATTTTAATCGGTAATGTAATTTAAGAGGTATAATATCAGGTTAATCACACACCTGACTTGGGGTCCAAGGTAATAAATTCAAATATAGAACATTATGTGGTATACATTGGTTGTTATTGACTATGCTTCACAAGATATAATGAAAAAGGCATGTTCTCAAAAAATAACAAACCGGTTTGGGAAAAAGAAGAGAATGGTAATAGAAAAGTTCCAGAAATTCATGTTCTTGCTATATTTAAAAAGCTGACAGCTTTTAAAGTTGAAAAAAATCTTAAAGTGCAAATTTTAATTTCAGTTTAGTCTGCAACAGTTATCAGATTAAGACCATGTCTTTGACAACTATTGTTACCACCTCTCTATTAACCAGAAGGCCACATAGCAAATAACAGATAAAAAGTGAGTATCTCCCAACAAGGCATTTCAGTCCCCAAATACACACCCTTTTACTTGAAAAGGGCAAAGATGCAAAAATGTAGCTGACCTGGGAAATGTCTCAAGGCAAAATATGGTTGTGATTACTGTCCTGAAGAGTTGACAGCAATCAAATTAAATAAAAAATCCTACTAAAGTTTTGAGATAAAAAAAAAAAGGAAGCCTGAACTGAAAAATCCTGGGCAGTCACATGATTCTTGTACTCCTAGCTTTCTCTGGATTCGAAAGGAAAAGACAAAATCCACATTACACAGTAGAACACCAATTCACCAGGATTATATGAATTTCTAAACATGCTCAAATATACCTGTGTGGTTACATTTCTATAAATCTACTCCTGTATTTTTCCCTTTAACTCTTTCTCTCTAGCAACACAACCACTACTTTTTTTTGAAGCCTAACTATTATGTTTCCTTTCCTATGAATTTGTCTATGATCTTTCAAACAGACCTAATTGCTCTCTCCACATTACTATTTCAGACCGTTTTTGTTTTGTTTTGTTTTGTTTTGTTTTGTTTTGTTTTGTTTTTTGAGAGAGGATTTTGCTCTGTCACCCAGGCTGGAGTGCAGTGGTGCCATCATAGCTCACTACAACCTTGACCTCACCAGGTTCAAGCGATTCTCCCACCTCAGCCTCCCAAGTAGCTGGGACTACAAATGTGTGCCAACACACCGGGCTAACTTTTGTATTTTTTGGTAGAGACAGGGTTTTGCCATGTTGACCAGGATGGTTTCCAACTTGTGTGCTCAAGCAATCTGCCCACTTCAGCCTCCCAAAGTGCTGAAATTACAGGCATGAGCTACCTCTCCTGGCGCAGAACTCTTCTTAAACCTCTATCAGAATGCTTAGCACATTGCCTCATCATTTTTCTTTTAATAGTTTTCTGCCTGATTATGATGTGAACACTTTTGCATCCTTAGTACCTGGTAACTAATAAGTGTCTTTCCAATAAATAAATGAAAGAAATAACTATGCATCCAAAATCAACAACTCGTTTTTTTTTTTTTTTTTTTTTCCTCTAAACTCAGAACTACTCTTTCTATACAATTAATGTTTTACAGATTTTGGAAGCACAATGAAGTGAACTAATTAAACAAATTCTTTGTATTAAATGTAATCTGTGCACATTAACTATTAATTCTATTTTAGAAAATGAATGTTTTTCTTAGAAAAATCAGAAGATAAGAAAACAACTGTCTAGTATAAAAGTACTAGTGTTGGTAAATGGCATGCTGATTTAGTCATGAAGTATTTGATAAGTCAAAGTAAACGACAGTATGATTAGTGATAAGTTAAATATAACAATTATTTCTTAACTTTACCAAAACTTAAAATAATACAACATCTACAGATAGAAAGTGTGCTAGAATTAATTAGCAAGTAGTGACATAAACTCATGCACACTTTTTTTTTTTTGAGCCCAATGATTGAGCTATCTCACCCTATTACATTTTGTATGAAAAGATCTTTCAGAGTAAATGCATCATTATATCAGGGATATAACCCAGTTAAACTTAGACTGGGTCAGATAGTGAGTACTCTAAAATTTATTTCGAGCTACCAAAGCCTTTAATATCTGAGTAAGGAGTCACTTTTAAGGAAATAGAAAACTGAGTTGAATGGATTCCTTCACCTTGTTTTCTAAGGGCAGAGAATGTCTCTAAAATATGTTACTCAATAAATATACCTAAAATTGTGGGCACATTGTCTCACGCTGGAATTCCAGGCCAACTACAGGCATCATGAGCCAATGCCTGTAATTTCAGCATGAGACAATGCACCCCACAATTTTAGGTATATTTATTGGGACGCCAAGATGAGAGGATTCCTTGAGGTCATGAGTTCCAGACTAGCCTGGGCAACACAGCAAGACTTCATCTCTACGAAAATAAAAAATACAAAAAAATTTACCTGGGTGTAATGGTGCAATATTGTAGTCCCAGCTAAGATTGCTTGCACCTAGAAGTTTGAGGTTACAGTGAGCTGTCATTGCACCACTCTAGTCTTCACTAGAGTGAAGACTCTAGCCTGGGCAACAGACTGAGACTCTGTCTCAAATTTATAATAAATATAATATAATATAATATAATATAATATAATATAATATAATATAATATAATATAATATAATATATAAAATCTACCTAAGGCCGGGCGCGGTGGCTCACGCCTGTAATCCCAGCACTTTGGGAGGCCGAGGCAGGCGGATCACAAAGTCAGGAGATCGAGACCACGGTGAAACCCCGTCTCTACTAAAAATACAAAAAAAAGCCGGGCGCCGTGGCGGGCGCCTGTAGTCCCAGCTACTCCGGAGGCTGAGGCAGGAGAATGGCGGGAACCCGGGAGGCGGAGCTTGCAGTGAGCCGAGATAGCGCCACTGCACTCCAGCCTGGTGGACAGAGCGAGACTCCGTCTCAAAAAAAAAAAAAAAATCTACCTAACATGCCACTAACTTTTTCAATAAAAAGGTGCTTCTACAATCCATAATTCCAATCAACAGCCACTAACTTTACAAACGAGATTATTCTGACAATTCTAACATTCAATAAGGAAAATAAAGGATTTTTAGTATTCACATTTGGAGATCTGTATTGCTGATTAGAATGCAATTTAACCACCTATGGGGTATAGATTCTAGAGTATGGTAATTAACAAAATCTTAGTATAAATTAAACTAGAAAATACACATCTCACATTGCCAATACTCACCTCATAAAATTAGTGTCCTCCATGCTTGTTGTTAATGGATGGGAGCTTGTCACATTATATAGAAAGAAAGAAAGGCTCCTTCACAGTAAAGCCTCATCAAATAACAGATTGTCTTCATAATAATGACACAAAGACAGCTATATATTTCATTCTGAGAGAATGCTGCTATACCAATATTGTTTATATGAAATTGAAACATTATACACTGAGTTTGTGACTTCTTTTTGAGGAATACAATCTTCAGCATTATTCTGATATAAAAGTTTCCACACTATTTTGTAAAGAAAATATCAATGTAGTCATGTGTAATCTATTAGAATAACATATTTAGTATAATACAGAAACAGAGTGGTGTTCTTATTTACATATTGAAATGTGTATGTTATGTAGGATGCATATATTATTAATAATTTCCTAGTAAATATATATTACAAGGTATACTAAATAATGTATTATGTTAAAACAATAGTCTGTCATTTTCAAAATAAATGTCCTTTAGGATTTTAAAAATTTCTTGGCAAACCTACGTTATTTTATTAATTACTGTCCTAGATATTATTAGAAGAGACTTAAAAATTAATTTACTCTGTTGCAAAATCAAGGCTTTAATCAGATTTATAATATTGATAGCAGTCGTGATAAGCGGAATTCAAAGATGTGTTGCCAAGATTCCTGGGCCATGATATTTACACATTTTTTCTTAATTTTTTAAAAGCTAATCTTGGTATAGTTTGGATGGAACTGTGCAAATGTAATTAAAGTATCAGATCTGATTTTAAAATATAAAATTATTTGAGTGATCCTAAGCGAACAACTCTGAATTTTTAAATTGGCTGTAGAGGTCAGAGTCAGAAGTCAGAATTTCAAAGAGGGAAAAAAATTCAATGAGAAGAAAATTCTCTTTCTAGCTTTTAAAATGGAAGGGGTGGCATAAAAAGGAATGCTGGAGTTATTTGGGGTTGACAGCAGCTCCTATCTGATAGCTCGCAAATTAACGAGGACCTCAGTACTACAACTGCAAGTAACAGAGTATGACTAACCAACTGAAGGAGCTTGGAATCTGATTCTTCACCAGAGCCTCCAGGTAGAAATGTAATCCAGCTAACAGCCTTGATTTCAGCCTTATGAGAAACAGAGCAGGGAACAAGGCCATGCTATGCTAGAATGCTTATACGTGGAAATTGTAACCTAATAGTGTTGTATTAATCTGTCAAATTTGTCATAATAATGCCGCACAGCAATAGAAAATAAATACAGATTTTGCCACCTGAAAGTGGAGTGCTTTTGAAAGAAATAGCTAAAATATAGGAGAGGTTTTTGAATGGGGCAGTGGTAGAGGGTAAACAATTTTTGATAAAAATGTAGAATATGGTTATTAAAATCTTCATTGTCTTTAACAAACTGTTCAACAAACTATGGGAGTGAACACTTATGAAATCCAGGAAAGATGTGCAAGTTTCTTGAGAAAATTGTATCAGCAGAAACACTGGTTAGCTTTGAATAAATAGTTACAATACAAAATAGAAGGGGGTTGTTGGAACTCCAAATATTACTGGCATCAAGCAGTCTGATAAAAACTACTCTGCAAATGCACAGAGTACATTTTTATGAAAAAGGACGGGTGACTAAAAACGAGGAACCAGAGCCTAGAGAACTTAAAATAGGAATTAAGATTGACATGATGAATTAACTACAGCATACTAAATATATTAATACAGATATGAAATTTGGCTCCATTCTATCGTCTTTGGGTGTGACCCTTAGTAAACATTAAAACCCTTATGAGACGTGCTATCCTTACTTGCAAATAAAGAAAAATTGTACGCTTGTAAAAATTAAATAAAATAGAATACACACGCACACCCACGCACACACACACACACAAACACACACACACATATATATTAATAGGTCCTAGTCAGAGATGGAATCATATTGGGCATTTAATAACCCCTTATTGATATCATAGTCCTATAGTTATTTTACAGGGACATCATGGAGACTTAATAATTTCCAAATGAAGAAATTAAAACTAAAAAAAGCAATTAAATAGCATATGCCATAGAGCACTTATTAACATATCTAATGTGTAACTTTTATCAATATTCCACGAATCTCTAATATTATATTTAGCTTATGTAAGAATTCACATTGTACATTTTAAAAATATCTAGAGCAGCTACATTACTGGTAAAATTCTTAGGGACATATTTAATATATAAGAAATACATTTTTAAATCTAAAAAAATAAAAATAAAGTTCAATCACATATTTTCATGAAAACTTTAGATTCAATGTAATTTTTTTCCCTTTGACTTGTTTTTAATTCAATAGAATGCTTATTCTTAAAATTTCTCTAAGCCATACGTATTGATACAGAAATATTAACAGTGAAAAGTACAAAAAATAGATAAATAAAAGGAAACAATTCTTTGCTCCATTTGAGACATTCCTTGAACTATATATTTTAGTACTAAAATGTACTCTTATTTTATCTTGTTTTATATGCAGCTTATCAAATATCTAACTTATACCATTAGTTATCCTTTTCGCTATATTCATAAATAAAAGAAAAGCATGTTATATAGCTTCCAAAAAACTATTACTGCCCATAAATCTTTATTTGATTCTGAGTCTAAAATTATTCTATTTATAAAATGTAATTTACAGAGTTTGAATTTATGAATTATATATTTTCAACCTATATTATATAGATAAAATCTTCAAATTGTTATCTTAGTCATTCTTTCAAATGCAAGTTCCCTTATTATGCTAAATTATTTTGTCCAGTTGGAAATATATATGTGTGTGTGTGTGTGTGTGTGTGTATATATATATATATATATATATATAAAATAAGCAATCAGGAAGTTGATATATATATATATATTTATGTGATGATTAAGACACAGCTAAGATAGAAATTTGCTGACATTATTGATATCCAACATGTAGAAGATTAAAATTATTAATCCATGTACTCATTCAAATTATATTTACCTAAAACTAAAATATATCATGTGTTAGACATGCATGCACATGGTAATAAACTTGAAACTCCTTGAAAGGAAAAGGATATGCTTTCTATCTTTGTTATTGTAATACCATCCTTAAAATTTGTCTTTTCAAATTGCTATATATGAAGGGATTATGAGATCATATATAAATAGGTAAATTACGTAAATTGAGTTTAGTGGGATAGACATGGAAATATATAATTACAAATATATTGCAAAACAGATCCACTGCTATATGTATGTATACCCTAGAATTGTACTTGAGAGGTAAGAGGGTTTAATTCAGAGAAGTACTCACAATAAAGAAAATAGGTGAAGAATTTAAAGATGAATCAAGGTTTATAAAGGGTAGATGGTTCGTTCCACAAAATTGACAGCCTTTGCAAATTCAGGGAGTTCTAAAACACTAAGGTACAATAACAAGTGGATCGGTTTGGATGAGAAGTGAGATGTGAGTGAGAGAGATGGAAGACGAAACAGAAAAATCATTGATGGCCACTTAAATGTTGAACTTAAGTTTTAGGTTTCGGAGAATGAATGTGTTGATGAAAAATTTAAAACAGAATTGTAATATAATTTGCTTTTTTAAAAAGCAATATTTATTGGTAGAGTGTCTATAGCAAAGCTGTAGTCATAGGAAAATGTACGAAACATGTTACAAACATTAGGCTACTAGGGATCTGGAGTAGTAAAATGAGGAGAAGGCTGTGGATTCATAATAAAGAAAATTCTTAAAAGATCAGAAAAAGATAAATAGATTGGAAATTGATTACTATTTCAAATGTGCTTACAGTGGCACAAAAATATGAATGTACTTAATAAAGTTGAACTTTGCATATAAAACTGGTTAAAATGATAAATTTTATGTTGTGTCTATTGTATCACAATTAAAAAGACATACTTGCGTGAGGTAACTTCTAAACAAGTCTTTTTATAAAAAAAAGTTTGAGTCAGTAAAATGAAAATGATTTTAAAAACACATATTAAGTTAAACATACTAAAGTGTCTGTATTTGTTTTTTGTTTGTTTGTTTTATTAGCAAAGTATAAAAAATAATAACCTTCAGAGCTTGCTTGGGCAAACTTACAAGGTTTTGCAATAGGTTTACATAATTTATAATTTTATTTTAAGCAAGTAAGATTAAGAAGAAACATCTTGTATAACTGAATCATTTTCATTTTAACTGCTAGGAGACACTCAGTGTGACGTAGGAAAAGGAACTTAACTAGCAGACTTCAGGATTTAAATGATAACTAGCATGAGCAAACCTGGATCAAAAAGTTTAAATTCTCCAAGTAGCTGTAAAAATACCAAGAAGTGTATGAGGCCAGAGTTTTTCAACCTGTACTGGAGAATATAATAGTTTTGGAAAAACTGAAAGGATCAGTAATCACCATAAAGTATTTATCTTACAAACACTTCTTTTATTTTGAAAGAAATTGATAGACTTTTAATCTTTCTCAATATGTTCTGGGAGGTGATGCTTTGTTTATCTGATCTTTTTTTTTTTTTTTAATAAGTCAACGGTGTTCTAAAATTTCTGAGAGAAAGGCTGCTCTAGCTGAAAATAGCACTATAGAGAGCAGCCAGCCAGGTTGTGTCATCATGAGTTACAGCCACACATCTATATTACTGCTGTTTCCCTACAATCACTGCAATGAATTACAGTAATACATTCAATCCTGATAAATGATCTACTCAGCTTCTGCTTAAATTAAACTGACTGCAATCCAGATGACTGCAGCCACATATTAACGCTGGGTCCTCCATTTCTTGTCTCTATCTGGGTGAATTATGGAATGGTAGTGCTAGTTTTATGCATTGATTAACACTGCTGCTACAGCTTTTTCACAGATCAATGTTCAAGTGGAATGAAAAGTAGGCTCAAACATTCTGCTGCCACATTTAATGCTGTCATCATAAAAATAAATGTGTAGTGTTTAAAATCAAATCTTATAAATAACACTAGATGTAGCCATGCCACAAAATATTCATCTCTAACTTCTTTTACAATTAGTATACGAAGATAATATTCACAAATACCAGTACAGATACCTAAGGAGTAATGACTATCTTTTTTAAATAACATTTTACCTGTTTCTTGAGGGTCCAAGGAATACTCTCAAGTTGAATGATTTCGTATATTCATAATATACCTTTTGAAGACTCAGTCCATTGTATTTAATTTAATATTTCATTGGAATGCACGAAACACGCACACATACACATACACACACATACATTTCTCAGTTGAAGAGTGTTAGCTCTTGATTAAATAATGTTATATTTTTCATAAAATGAGGCATATTTACTGTATCATATTTTCATTTTGTCATTGGCTTGCAGGGAGCTTAGAATTGAATGAAGTGCTTAAACATTTAACAACAAAAGCATAGACTAATTGTAAAAATTATTCTCCACTGCTCTCTATTTTGATAATGCAACTTTAAATATGCACCTCAAAGTCACTTCAAATTCTCTACAGAATATGTGGATATAACAGCATTAAAATTACATGACATATTAAGGCAAATAGTAGTTGTAAATATGCACGATTTCTACACAGAAAAAAAGATATTTATAATTAAAGCGATATTAATATAACGGCAAAATAATAGCATCTTTATGTGGGAAATTGTTATCCTAAAACATGTATTCTTCAACATGTTGCATTTATCCCCAATTATTTTTCTGGGTATTTTCAAAATGTTTGTAGACTAGTGTTAAGTACTAAGAAAAACAAAGTGTAAATTTTAAAATTACAGGGTTCTGCTCTAAATAGGGTTCAGAACATTTTTCAAAGCTACTTTCTACTTCACTTCTGTTAAGGTAAATGAAGCAATGCCCAGTTGTTACTGTGGGCCAATTACTTATTTTGTATCTATCAGATAAACATCCTGCTCTATACCCAGGATGTAACACTAGCAAGGAGTAGTGTGAGTTCATCCCTGGTGGAGAAAGGGTTTTAAAGTTTCCATCGCCCTGTACAAATGTTTTTGTCATTTTTATAACAAGGAGGTAATGTTTGCAGGACATGTGAAAACCTTCAATGTTTCCCTTTTGCCTGACTTAAAGAAACAGAAAATTTGTAGCAGGGAGTGGTTATCATTGCTATTCCTCAAGTGCTCAAATGCATGGAAGTGCTTTTATTAAATCATGAAAACTAAGAATAATGTTATGATGATGAAAATGTACATTACATTTTATTAGAGCAACAATTACAATTTATAGTTAAAGAAACTTCATGAAATTTCAACTTGCCTCTCTGGGTTACTGGCTATCTTGTTTTGTTTGTTTGTTTGTTTTTAATCTGTGTTTATTGCCACTAATGATGTTGTGATGAAGTGTCTCATTTATTTGTAGAAAACCTAGGCTGGAATTTAGGTTTTTAAACTATTTTCTATAGAAACCTTGAAGTACTCGAAGTTTCAGTATTCTTACTGTATCTCTTCATAGAAACAAATTTATTAAAGAATAATATTTTAAACCTTTTCCTGTTTTAGCTTTTGTTATAATTCCATTTTGTCTATGTGATTTGGTAAACAAAATAACTTTTATGCAATTTGAAAATTATATGCAATTTGTGGAGATTTGGAGAGAAAATATAACCTAAAGCAATTTAATAAAGATTATATATGACTTAGCCAGTTTCACCGTGTATATTTATTACTCAGAATAATATCTTGATTCTGAAATGGCACCAAGACAAAAATAACTCAATTGGATGAGAGTTCCTTACTTGCCACCAGAAGGTAATTTTTCTTTCTTGTAATATTTTTCCATCTTATGAATTTGTGTATATCTTTATCTACTTGCAAGTGATTTGATGGTCATTTCCTTTTTTCTGTGTTTAGTATCTCTTCTAAAATAGAATACATTTTGACTGCATGATAAAGATTTTCCAACAAATCATTGCTTAAATGTTACAATAATTTTGGAGCTAGACAGCTGTTGCATTGGTTGCATAGTCTGACAAGGTATCTTGTAATTTACCTCATGCTTCCTACCTCACTTTCATAAAATGGCTGAGCCAGTGCAGCCGTCTGTCAGTATTTCACATGGAAAAAGGGAAAAGAGACATGCATGCTTTCTCCAGTGAAAATTTTCCTCCTTACTTTTGAAGAGAAACTTTCCATGAAAATTCAACCTGCATGTCACTGACTATAACCCTACTACAACTGCCTCTTCGGGTTTTAGATTCCCGGAAATAAAAGGCAAGGAAAAATCTGGTTGGGAAAGAATTTGACTGGGTGTGTCTTTACACTATCTACCCAAGGACCTACCCAAAACTTTTTTTTTTTTTTTCCTAAATACTAGACCCCTTGTCACCTTTTGAGATTATTCACTCTTCCCTTAGCTTAGAAATCTGAGAGAAAATCTTGAGTTATCCCTTTCCTATATATAAACATATAATTGTAGAAAACATTGGCTTGGTTTTATTTATTTGATTACTCTCAAATGGATTTGGTTTTCTGCATTTCAATTATCCCTATTAGTTCAGATCCATAAATTCATTCAGTATTTTATCAGTCTTTTACACATTTTCCTGCTTTAGTCTTTAAAATACAATTCTAATTATTGATCTGAAGGTTTGGAATTACAGTGTTCTTGATTTGCTTCAGCACAATATAGAAATTCCTCAGTGTGGCAAGAAGTACATTCCTGAATTTTCCTATATTTTAATCTTAATCTCTCAAACCAGAATATTAAATTATTTCTGGTTAAACTGCATTATTTTTAGTTCGTCAAGGATGCCATCATCTCTCCATTTGTTTTTCTTTTACATTAGAGATTGTACTTCAAATGAAAAAAATATTTTCATACTTTAAAAACCACAACTAGATACAATGTCTTAAAATACTAGAAAACCAAACAAAATATTGCTCACTCGTACTTCTATCCCTGTCCCAAATAAAATGTTGCTTTTGTCACCTACTCTTGTTCTGAACCTGCCCTTCTCTATTTACAAAGATGTTGTAAGCTTTTCAGTTTCATGCTGTTAACATTATTGTAACTTCTTCAAGCTTCCTGAGTTATAACTTTGGAGTTTGGGTTTTAAATTTTTGTGCATATTCCTTATCAAGTTCAGCCTCATTCATCTTTGTCTCTTGAATTCCTTTCTTTCCAACATCCAACACCTTTTTCATAGCTTTTATGAATACCCCTCTACAAGGTTACAAAGCCTTTTTAAAAAACAAAATCTTATTGTTGTGGTTCAATAAAGACACATGACTATTTATGAAATTCTAAATTTTATTCAGATCTCTTAAGTGTTTCCAGTAATTCCATTCGTCCATGTCAGGATCTAATCTAGTATACCATATTGTGTTTAATCACCGTGCCTCATGAGTCGGCTGTGGCCTGTGACCATTTATCATTGCCTTTCATGACCTTGAAGATTTTTGGGGAATACCTGCCAGATATTTTGCTGGATGTCTCTATGTATGAATTTGGCTGATATATTCCTAATGATTATAGATGTATGAGATTTTCAAATGAATGTCACAGAGATTAAATAATTTTTTCTTTATATCAGGTCGGGTGTTACAGCTATTAAACTTAATTACTTCACTGAGGTAGTGTCTGCTAAAGTTCTCTTTTGTTCAGAAACATTTCCCTTTTTATCCACTTCTCTTTGAAACCTAGTCAGTTAGATCAGTGTACACTCAAAAGAGTGGACTCCTAGCAAGGGAGTTGCTGGGTGAATTATAAATTAGTTGCCATTTCCTTGAAAGATTTCTCCCTTCTTCAGCATTTATTTACTATGCAATATTTTATTTATAACAGTATGGCTAATGGATGTTTATTATTTGGGTTATAGACTAATATTAAGATATTAATTTTGTTTTTTAAAATGTTCCAGTTTTTCCCATTGGGAACTCTTTCGGTTTGCCTCCTTTTGTTGGTGGTGGTGTCATTTATTTGTTTTATATGACCCTAACATTTATTTTTCGAGCACTTCCTTACTTTCTGGCACTCTAAGATGTTCCAAGCTTAATTTGTATTTTTCCTTACATTTTTCTAGAGCTGTAGCTCTACAATAAACTGTTTCTCTAGGTATCCCTGAAGATCAGAAAATGGTATTTTTATCAGAAAGTGGCATGTAGAACATGATATTTGAGCACAGGATATGATTGTTGTTAGTGCTGTGTCACTGGGCCTGTATGTATGTATGGGTGTGTTGCCATATGTGTATACACACACACATACATAGAGCCTATATATCTAAACATGAGTTTATAGTAATGTGTCCAACTTTAATCTAGTGCCATATGGTTTATTTTCAATTATTTTTTATTGTTCTACTTTTTTCTCTTCTTTTTTTTTTTTTTTTTGCTGTAAGTTTTTATTGGATAGATTTATAGTTCCTAATACATAAATGAAACATGGCTTTTCTTCCATAGTACTTTTATTTTCACGATTTATTTTCCCAAAGATCTATCAATCCTTCCCTCTGAACAATTTATGCCTATTAAATTATGTAGTATACGGTTTTAAATGTAAGAACACCCTGAAGCATTATTTTTTTTAGAAGTCTCACAATCATACGTTGCCGGAAGTATTATAAACACACAATAAGGGTATGTTATAATGCCACTCCTGGGATCATGTAATGTTACAGGTAAATCGTGAATACTTTTTAGAGTTTGGATAATAACACCTGAAATAGGAAAGAGCCATATGCTATGGGATTCCATCCATAGGCGCATACTGCTTCCTAGCAGTGTCTGGGATACTGATTTTTCAAAATGTCTGTATCTGCTAATATGCCAAACAATGTAAGATATGATATTTAATCTCAGATATATTTTTAAAAGGTTAGACAGGAAAATAAATGTATATATTCAACAAAAGTTCACATGGTGTTTATGACAAGTAAATGTACATTAGTGTTCTTGTTGTTTACAACTTGAAACAGTAGATAGCTAAATGTTTCTTCATTTGAAGACATTTACACAAGTTTTTTTTTTAAAGTGGTCCATCAGCACTGATACCAGAATGAATAAGTTTGAAAAGTAGGTTACATTCCTTTATACGTAAAATGCAGTCCTAGTTGTTAATTCCTCTGACAGCTCTGGAGATATAGTCAAAGCTTAATAGAGACCTTGGGGCAACTAATTAGTATACAGGAACATATCTGCCCAGGGATGCAGTTAGATCTGGACAGAGAGAAAAGAACAGAATTAACCCTTTTGAAAAAACAAAATAAAACATACTTGAATGTGTCAATGTGTCAATTAGTGGTAATTCATCTTACAATTATTATTTCCATGTAATGTTGGTTATATATTTTACATTTTAGTGCAAAACCTTTTACAACTTGAAGAATTTTTAAAACAAAAATGATTACGTTCTGGTTAGTACCTTATTATGGTACAAATCAGAGTTTAAAACTGGATTTAATTCAATTATTACAAGTATTGAGTTGTTCACATTTCATTTAAGATACACTGTTTAAAATTACCGAGATCTTTTTTATACTTTAGATTTCAAGTAAAATGGAAATGCAGAGAATGACTAGTGATTTAATTCATTATCACCACACTTAAAACACTTAGTGACATATATTAAAAATTACTTTTATAGGCCCAGCATGGTGGCTCATGCCTGTAATCCCAGCACTTTGGAAGGCCAAAGTGGGTGGATCACTTGAAGTTAGGAGTTCAAGACCAGTCTGGCCAATGTGGTGAAACCCTGTCTCTACTAAAAATACAAAAATTAGCTGGGCATGGTGATGGGTGCCTGTAATCCAAGCTACTCGGGAGGCTGAGGCAGGAGAATCGCTTACACCCAGGAGGCGGAAGTTGCAGTGAGCAGAGACTGCGCCACTGCACTGTAGCCTGGGCAACAAGAGGGAAATTCATTTCAGAAAAAAGAAGAAAAAGACAAATTTCTCTTGTCACTTAAAAAAGTGTTTATATAATAAAGACATTATAAGTGGATTATAAATAAGGAAAACTTGTCATATATTATGGTGTTATAAATTTTACTTATTACAATATATTAAAAATAATTTTAATTAAACAAGGACATAATCTTGTTGTATGAACACCAATACTTTTTACATATATTGCTTCCAAATGAATTTAGGTTGCGTAATGTAAGTGTGAATCTACTAAAGATTATTAGTGAGACTGGAAAATTAACTCTTGTTCAGAATCAGAAAACAGAGGGAAAGAAATAGAAAAAGGGATCAATTAGTAGCCTAAAAATATAGAGGTTTAAGAGGCCAATTTAAGAATTATTTTTAATTTTCCAGTAGACCATGTATGTGTTTGCCTCTATTTATTATTTGTTTACAGTGCAGTACAGTTAAGTTACAAGTTACAAACTTAATTTGTTGCAAGTTAAAATTCTTACAAGGAAAAGATTACCCAAAATTCAATTACTAGGTTTTTTTTTTTTTAATTGCCTTTTAGGAGATTAACAAGATTTGTATCTAACCTGGAAATCTTACTCAAATATTACTGTATATTAAAAAAGTGTATACAAATATACCTGAATATTTTTCTGGTAAACATTATAGTAACTTTCTTCAATGTT
Organism: Piliocolobus tephrosceles; assembly: GCF_002776525.5. Taxonomy (NCBI): domain Eukaryota; kingdom Metazoa; phylum Chordata; class Mammalia; order Primates; family Cercopithecidae; genus Piliocolobus; species Piliocolobus tephrosceles. The sequence goes on from NC_045455.1 coordinate 29,744,074, forward strand.
CTTGGAACCAATTTACCATATCAAAATTCCATTCTTAATTTACAAATTAAATAAAATCTTTTATAAGTGTACATTAGATTTTCTTTTTTTGAAAGCAAGAAAACACTTTAGGTATGGAAATGACAAGATCATAAAAATCTGCATTACTCTAAAAGTGATGAAAATATTGGCAGAAATTATCGGAATCAACTTTTTCACATTTCTGGAAATTAGCAAAGTTTTGCAATAATCCAGGGGTGTTTAACCAAGAAAAAAGGCTTAATCTCTGCAAGAGCAGTGATATTTTGACATTTACACTTTTCAGATTACCAATTATTCTTCTCAAATGCAAAATAGTCTTGAAAACCAACAACTTTACCGAAACAGTTACTGAGAAATAAACAGCTTTTAAACCACTGAAATGGGAAGAATGAGTTTGAATCTCTCCCAAAGCTTTCTGGCCATAAAAGTGTCACCAATCTACTGTCTGGAAGCTCTAAAACCTTCATTATTGGATTTGTCTTTATTTGAACTCATTCAGAGCTTCTAGAGGGCATACAAACAAGCAGAGTAAGTTAGTTCACAAATTCTGGTCTGATAATTTTATAGACCTTAACTATGACAATGATAAATTACTGTGTAATATATGTGTATTAGTCTGTTCTCATGCTGCTATAAATAAATACTTGAGATGGGGTAGTTTATAAAGAAAAGAGGTTTAATTGGCTTATGGTTCTACAAGCAGTACAGGAAGCATAGGGGCTTCTGCTTGGCTTCTGGGGAAACCTCAGGAAACTTACAATCATGGCATGAGATGGAAAGGGAAGCGGGAACTTTTTACATGGCTGGAGCAGGAATAAGAGGGTGGAGAAGATGCTACACACTTTTAAAATCTCATGAGAACTCATTCACTATCATGAGAACAACACCAAGGAGGAAATCCACCCCCATGATCCAATCACCTTCCACCAGGCCCACTTCCAACACTGGGGATTGCAATTGACACGAGATTTGGGTGGGACCACAGATCCATACTATATCAAGATGGTATATTAGCATTTAATATACATTAATCAGGTGTTGCAATAGAATAATATAATGATCTAATTAAACAGGGTTTTCAAGCAAGAACCTTTGAGGATAAAACATTTAAAATATAGCCCATTACTAGAACAACCACCAAATCAATAGCGAAAGGAGGAGTTCTTACAGAAAAGGACACAGTTTATGCAAAGTTCTAAGGTGGGAAAGAGCAGAATGTTTGATTGTTTTATGGAAGGTTTGGGTGCCTGGACAGCAGTAAATCAATAATGAAGTATCACCCAGCAATCCCACTACAGGGTATCTACCCAAAGGAAATAAATTGTTATATCAAAAGACGCTACATTGGTATGTTTATTGCAGCACTATTCAAGATAGAAAAGCCATGGAATCAACCGAAGTGTTCATCAACAGATGACTGAATAAAGAAAACACGGTGTATATACACCATGGAACACTATGCAGCCATCAAAATGAATTAAATCACGTCCTTTGCCAAAACAAGGATGGAGCTGGAAGCGATTATCGTAAGTGTAATAACTTAGAACCAGGAAATCGAATAATTTATGTTCTCACTTATAAGTGGGAGCTAAATAATGGGCAGACATGGACATACAGAGTGGAGTGATTGACACTGGGAACTTTAAAAAAGGAGAGGATGAGAGAGAGGTGAGGGTTGAAGCGTTATCTATTCGGTGCAATGTTCACTATTCAGATGACAGGTATACTAAAAGCTCAGACCTCACCACTGTGCAATATAGCCACGTAACAAACCTGCTCATATACCCCATGAATCTATACAAATAAAAATTAAAAAGAAGGAACATTAAAAAAGAATAAAGTATCATAACATATGTCAGGAATTACAAGTAGAGTAAGTGGGCAATCAGTGTATCAAGTTCTTCAGTAAGTTAGGACACCTGCATTTGCACTAGCATTCTTTTTGATATCATAGTTATATGATCAATCTGGATAAATTCCACCAACAATTTGTGTAGTCCTTTTAATGGAACTGCTTCAAACATCGGTATCTTCTTGTTGATTAGGTGTTTAACCCTGACAACATCCTATACTGATTAGTCAGTGCCCAGGTGTTCCTGAACTCTTTCCTGCATTTCAGTATCATCATAACCTGCCTCCTCAATACTTCTTTAATATTATTCATGAGATAACCAATATAAACTTTCAAAGTGCAACTAAATTGCAGAGTGAGTTTAAGTTTTCACCTGCGAACAGCATTATTTCATCACATTAAGCAGTTATCAGTAGTTATTCTTCCTAATAAAGTTTCCAAATGTCTTCTTTTTTGTTTACCTCTGGAAAGTAAAAAATATATATACACACACACACACATACACATACACACATATATATATATATATACACACACACATGTATATACACACATATGGGACACCTATGTTTGCACTACCATTCTTTATTGATATCATAGTTATATCATCAAATATATATATATTATATATATATAATACATGTATATATATTTTTAGATGTTTTTAGATGAAGTCTCACTCTGTAGACCAGGCTGGAGTGCAGTGGTACGATCTCAGCTCACTGCAATCTCCACCTTTCAGGTTCAAGTGATTCTTCTGCCTCAACCTCCCGAGTAGCTGAGATTATAGGTGTGCGCCACCACGCCCAGCTAATTTTTGTATTTTTAGTAGAGAGAGAGTTTCACCACGATGGCCAGGCTGGTCTCAAACTCCTGACCTCTGATGATCTGCCTGCCTCAGCCTCCCAAAGTGCTGGGATTACAGTTGTGAGCCCCCGCGCCCAGCCAGAAGAAAATATTCAGATAGTACTTAAGTAACACTTGTTTTGAAGGTTTCAATTATTGTAAGCATTCATTGAATATGTAGCCTATGTTTTCACTCTTTGGTTTACTTTTCCAGACCAAGTTTCCAAAGTGTGTTTGCTTCCCTTAAGTGTTTTGCAGCATGAGTATAATGTGGCTATCACGAGGTGAAAGGGATAGTATTTCAGTATCCTTAATATAATCAAACAGCTTTCATGGATATTGCTTACTAAAGACAATAAAAAATCTCACAGAAAACAGTTAAAATTAAATTACTTATAGCTATTGGGAAAGAGCCTTATTTATTAACCTTTATAGGTAACATTAAATTAATTAATTTTAAGACTTTCATTTAGAAATGTATGCACAGTATTTTTTTTCAGAAATATGAAAGTTTCTGATTATGTTTTTCTCAATTTTTTATTTGTTTGCTTCTAGGTGAAGAGATCCAAGTATCCAAAACAGGTGCCATTCATTTATTCATAATGCAAATGAACATTGAGCTCCTACTTTCATCAGGGGACTTTGCCAAATGCTTACTATACTCATGTTTCCTAAATCTAGGGTGAAGAAGAATAGGGGTTTAAAAATAGGCTTTATCTCTAGCTGTTAAAAATCTACTGAATTTCAATAAGCAATTGATTCGTGACATTCTTCTAGGAAATTCTCTGTCTTGTTATTTAAGCCAAGTGTGAATGCAATTTCCTAAAACATTTTTAAGAGAAAATATATATATATTAAATTCAGCCTCTTCAACTTTACAAACTATACAGACTAAATTTATGTAGTCTGTACTATATCCCAACCACTTTAAATACTTTTGATTATATCGAACTCTTCCCAGATAGAGACGGTGGTTTAATCATTTTTATAGCCCAGTTCACTTAGCAGAATGCTATTTATTGAGTAGGTGAGTAATAAATATAGCAAGTCTTCAAATAACATTTTGTTCACCATGTTTTGTTATAAACTTGATGAGGGAAAAAAAAAGGGTTCCTGGTAGGGGCCCCTGTCGGTGTGAAGTTTGCATGTCCTCCCCATGTCTGTGGGTTTTTTTCTGGGTACTGCAGTTTCCTTCCATATTCCAAAGATTTGCATATTAGGTCCATTGCCATTTCTACCTTGTCCCAGTCTGAGTGTGTGTGTGTGCGTGTGTATGTGTGTGTGTACTCGCACAACCTGCAGAGAAATGGCATCCTGTCCACCGCTGGTTCCCGCCTGTGCCCTGAAGTCCCAGTATACCCTCTGGTCGCCCATGATCCTTACTGAAATAACTGAGTTAATAATTGGCTTACTTGTTTTTATTAATCTTTCTTAAGTGCATGCATGAATCACATGTATTTTAATTTTTAATATTAGAATTATTTTGGTCTTCATTTAGAAAATCGTTGATGTTTTTGTGATCAGAAACGTGCCATAGGAACTTACCATTTGTTTAAATCAATTAGCTCAGGTAAAACTGATTTCATTACACGTTGTTTGCTTAAAGTCACAGTTTCCAAGAACCTATCAAAGACATGCATGAGAACTTGCCGTATGTGTTTTGTTAAAAATGAATGTACTTGTCTATCTTTCAGATATTGTATTGAAAATCAGATAAGGCCGGGTGCAGTGGCCCACAGCTGTAATCCCAGTACTTTGGGAGGCCTAGGTGGGTGGATCGCTTGAGGTCAGGAGTTCAAGACCAGCCTGACCAACATGGTGAAACCCTGTCTCTACTAAAAATACAAAAATTAGTTGGGCATGTTGTCGGGTGCCTGTAATCCCAGCTACTCTGGAGGCAGAGGCAGGATAATTGCTTGAACCTGGGAGGTGGAGGTTGCAGTGAGCCAAGATCGCACCGCTGTACTCCAGCCTGAGTGACTAAGGCTCCGACTACAAAAAAAAAAAAAAAAAAAAATTCAGATAAAATAAATTTTAAATGTCATATATTCTCTTACATAAATTTTCACATGAAAATTCCGTTTTCTCTAAATAAACCAATAGTGTAAAAATATCATCAGTATTATCTATGAAGAAGAATTTTTCAAGCACTGTGATTCTTTCATAAAATCAGAGGCAATTAGAGCTCCTGAGTAAATCATTGAATTGGGTTTCAGTAGCATCTAATGGACTCTTAGTAATGACGTTTTACCAAATTGTTAAATATTCTCTGTTTAAAATATTTAGGGAAAAAGTACAAGCAATAAATCTACTTAAATGTCAAGTATATGGACATCACAACTATTAAACATGACAATAATGCATGGATAGTCTCATATGCAGTTTTCTTCTAGGCTCAGGATATATTAAAATTTTGAAATCTGACAACATTCAGAATAGACTGTATTATTTTATATATCTATTTTAATAATAATTATGAAAGGATTGTATTTATTTGATTTATTTGCTCTGTGAATATGTGAGTAATAGAATTCCTAAAGAATTATGATCTGAATACTATGGGAGTATATATGTAATTTTAACAACACATCTACATTGTATATGTGTGTAAATTGGTTTGTAAGTTTATGTATATGTGTACAACTCCTTTCTCTTCATGAACATATATCTTTGGAGAATTTAAACATCTCCATTTCAAAACCTTCTGTATGTATTATATGATTAAAATTTGTAATAACATATACAGTACACAAAGAGATAGATTCCATTGAAACTATTCTATTACAAAATCTCTACAGTTAAAGTTGGCTGACTTAGTAGGTATGAAATTGTGAGTCATTCAAATAAATATCTTCAAATAAATTGATGGAAGGGACAATGATGGACATGTTAAAGGATAGAGTCAAGAAACAAACGAACTTTTGAACCATCCTGACCTTCAAATCCCATCAAAACAATAACATAATATGATTTTCTATGTCATCCATTTTTCATGGTCCTGATAAAGAGGCTGCTTCTACTTATATCCTCAAAGATATTTCTCCATGGAATGACATCTCAGAAATCCATGCTATAGTTAATTAAATCTTTTATTCTGGCAATGGTAATATTTTGTACTTGCTTCTGAATACGTGTTATGATCCTTGTAGATCAGATCTTTTGTGAAATACAAAAGCCATCCTATTATCTCTAAATCTTTAATCAAGGATTTATGCAGAGTATGCTTTCAACAAATGTTATTTGTGATAATATGGGCCCTTAATGAAATAATCCAGCAATAAATAAATACTTTAACTACTTAGAAAATTCAAATAAATGATGTCAAGCTATACCTAGGCTAAATTATATCATGACCATTGCTTGACTATATTATGTCACTTATATTCTGCTACCATTTACTTGTATGCTATTGTCTCAGATTCGTATTTTCTACATTTTAATAGCTCAGGAAGGTGCATACATGTAAGCAGAACATCTAATTAAAAGAATATTATTTCCAAACATGCTTTTGAATTTATATGTGGAATCGTGTTAACTGTTCACAAATAGGAAAGACAGAAGTCCATTTCAGAAATAACATCTGATTTCTTCGAAAATTATCTTATGGACCTATTAGAACAGATCAGGGCAAAGTGGTATGTGATAGGTGAATAATATTAGAAACTCAGAGTCAAATGTTGAATCAAAGGCAATTCAAAATTGGTTCAGAATAAACCACTGTCAACAAATCACCATGAAGTGTGATGATAATGAAAGAAAAAATTGGAAAACCCAGATTGAATGATAAAATAATTAATCCCTAAAGTGGCTGGCAGAGGAAGGAAAGTTCAAGCTAAATCAATGTAGTATCTTTCCTCAGCTAATGTATTAACTTATGAGGAGGCTAGCTATTGATTTTTCAGTCCAGATCTTTCTTTCACTGTTTTTTCTAGAGAGAAGAATATTGGACAGTTTTCTACTTATATATGATATTTTTATGAAATAATGGAAGATATATAATGCTGATGCAAATATAATTTTGTTTTTTTTTCAAACATGTATTAAAATTTCCTAAATTAATGTGTAGGATGCTGGCATTTGGCATACAGAATTCAGCTTTGCAGAATAAGGACAAATGATCTCTCCAATAATGATAACAAATATTGATATAAAACCACTGTGGAGTGATCATTTAAAAATACGTAGAAAAATTACCTAAAAGTTCTGGGAGAATTTGCAATCATAAATTGCTTAATCAGTGTGCAAATAAGTGAAGTGCTATTTCTACATTTTAAAATTTAACATTACAATATATGAGTGGTTACAAAGTCAAAATAAAATCATACCACATTAATGTCAAGTAACATTGTAAACACAAATGTTAATGCAGCAATAAAAATACTGAATGCTTAAAGTTAATTACAGATTCATTATAGACTAAACATAATTGATATAATGATATTTATTGAACCACACTGTTCCCAACAAGACATCATACCTACTTGTGTATCTAAATTTCATTTGATAATTGAAAACTTAAAAACAAACAAAATCCACACAATATAACCTCTTTTACGTAGAAGCAATGAGGTTTGACAAGGTTTTCTGAAATTTAATTTTTACCTAGTACAGTCAGCCCTCCTAATCTGCAGTTTTCAAATCTGTGGATACAACTAACCATTGATGAGAAATATTTGGAAAGAAGAAATTTAAAAAATTAAAAAATTAAGAATACAGTATAACAACTCTTTACATAGTATTTACATTGTATTAAGTATTATAAGTAATCTAGAAGTTATTTAAGTACAGAGGAAGATGTGCATAGGTTATATGCAAATATTACATCATTCTACATCAGAGACTTAAGCATGTGAAGATTTTGGTGTCTGCAGCATCCTGAAGTCAATCCCTTTGAGATACCAGGGGCCACCATAGTGTTCATTTTCACTTACTACTAGTGTTTAGTGAGTAGGATGTATTTGTGACTTGTAAGAATATTAGAATGTGATAGTCATCATCTCAAATTGCCCTGGCATACATTAGCATACTATTTTAGTAGTAACAAGTTATTTAATTGTTGTATTGGGTAAAAGAAAGTGTGGCTTGAATTATACTACAACATTTCATAGCAATGTAAGATAAAATATTGATTTTATTGATAACAAAATAATGCCTAAACATAGATTTGAAAATCAAAAGATACTAAAAGTCTTGTAATGAAGACTTCCTCACAATTCTGTGACTTCAGTAGTTCTCATTTGTAATATTTAAATATTTACCTAAATAATTTCTCCCATATTAAATATACACATAATTGGCAAAAACATTAATAAAAACTTTCCTTGACTGCTTTTAACTTTATGTGTTACTATCATATTCTTTTCATGATATATAAGGCTTATGTCCTTCATAGATATACCATTTTATCCTCTTCCTGTCCATTACCCTTGTATTTCAGTGTAACCAATAATCAGTGTCTACATTATATGGCTTATGAAAATATTGTTCAAGTAGTAGTTACATTCCATTTTATCATTCCTTTTCTTTTTTTTTTTTTTTAATTCCAGAGCCCACAGAGTTAGAAATAAAAAATGTAATAGGAGTGGAGGAAATGTAACTGAGTGAAAGTGCCAAACAGCAGACAGGAGATGAGGATACTTATACACACTTACACAGAAAGTGAGAGATTAGGGGGAAAAAGCACAACAAAGAATAGCAGATGACAAAGAATGTTATATTGAGAGATGAATGGAAAGGAAGCATCACATGAACAAGAAGAATACACATCAATTTATAAATATTTCCTATTTATTGAGGAGACACATATTTTGAACTACCAAACACATCTAATTATTATGATTTACACACTGAAAACCTCTTAATTTCACTTTTAAATACACTTTTGCTGCACGTACATCCTTTTTTGACAAGTGAAGCTTGTCCTTTGTTTTTATATACAGCTGGATAATGATGGCCCGAGAGACTGTAATGTCAATTACAATATTTCACAAAACATCAGCAACCTGGGGAAACCCTCCACTTGGGTAGCAGATAACACATCCACTGCAGAATCCTCTTGTACTCCAGAAAAAAGACCTTCCAAACTATTTCGTTTTTATGTTCTGCCATAGTGCGCTTTGCTTCTGCCTTCTCAGTATTTGGTAATCAATGGGTGTTTCAGAGTTGGCCATTCCTACAGAATTTTCTTACTTCAAATAGGTAGTAGAATTGCCAAGGAACAAACATAGCATTACTTCATGCATTGACCTAGAAACACTGCAAATTATATTTATCTCCTAAACTCAATTACTACTTTTAGAGATGTATAAATAAATATTAATACACAGTAAAGAACAAGGTAACAAGGTTTAACATCTTTACAACATAATAGCAATAGGTAAAATATGTAAATTCTATGGGTATATCTAATCTCATTTGTTCACACAGATTGTGTAACTTGACACCATGATTTACTCTGACTATTAAAAGAAATTTCAGAAGGTGACTCACATGGCCCAATACCTAAAAATTAAGATAATTTACAACTTGCAGTTATTGTATACAAACACCTTCAGATTATATGTTGTTTAACTGTCAGGGAGTTGCACTTTTGAAGAAATCAGTTTTATTCTATCTCTCAGTCTGTCTCTATTTTTCTGTCTCTCCAGTTTTGTTTTGTTTTGTTTTTTTGTTTTTGAGACAGAGTTCCACCCTTCTGCCCAGGTTGGAGTATAGTGGCACAATCTCGGCTTACTGCAACCTCTGCCTCCCTGGTTCAAGTGATTCTCCTGCCTCAGCCTCCCAAGTAGCTGGGATTACAGGCACACACCACCACACCTCGCTCATTTTTTTGTTTGTAGTAGAGACAGGGTTTCACCATGTTGGCCAGGATGGTCTCGATCTCTTGACCTCGTGATCTGCCCGCCTCAGCATCCCAAAGTGCTGGGATTACAAGCCTAAGCCACCTCACCCAGCTATGATAGTGAGTTTTTGTTTGGTTTCTTCTAACTACTATTGGAGGGGGTTAAAATCATAATAATGAACAGTTTGTTGTATATTTTAAGGCAGAGAGCCATTTGTAAAGTTTAATGCCACAGAGTTCTAATTTATAATACCTGACTTCTAAATCAGATACTGACATATTTTCTTTTACAAATATGTTGTCATAACCAATGTATATAATGTTTAAAGCTTTTAAAATACAAATTGGTTAAAAGATATTATATATATGTACATTTTCATGTACATATATATGTATACATAATTTGTAAAAATCTTGGCTGAAAAAGGCACTTATGTTGGCAAAAAGTTTACTACAAAGTAGGCATTCACGCAAATTTTTAGCTATGTGTATTTTCTTTCTTTTTTTTTTTTTTTTCTTTAGAGGGAGTTTTGCTCTTGTTGCCCAGGCTGGAGTGCAGTGATGCGATCTCTGCTGATTGCAACCTCCACTTCCTGCAACCTCCGCTTCTGCAGCATGCCCGGCTAATTTTTTTTTTTTTTTTTTTTTTTTTTGGAGATAAGAATCTCCTTCTGTTGCGCAGCCTGGAGTGCAGTCGCGCGATCTCGGCTCCGCCTCTAGGATTCAAGTGACTCTCTTGCCTCAGCCTCCCTAGTAGCTGGGACTACAGGTGCCCGCCATCATTCCCAACTAATTTTTTTTTTTAACTGAGATGGGGTTTCTCCATGCGGATCAGGCTGGTCTAAAACTCCTGACCTCAGGTGATCCGCCCTCCTTGGCCTCCCAAAATGCTGGGATTACAGGCGTGAGCCACCACGCCTGGCCGTATATTTTACTTTTTTAGCATAACCGTCAAGAAGAGATTTGAAATGAATAGATATATTTTATTGTTGATGTATTATATAAATTTTTAATAGCTAGATGATGATTTCTGGAATTACTCGAATGCATCTTGACAAAAAGAAAAGCTTTCTAAAGCTTACTCATAAACGAATGATTGGTCAAAATAACAAAATGAATAAAAAGGAAATTCATTATACTTTCATAACAATTTTTCTTAGTCATGCCTAAAGTATTACTGAAAGAATCAATATATGTCTTGTTTTTTCCAAATGTAATTATTCATGGCTTTAAATCACTATGGCTACATCACAGTATTGTAATTGACTGTAGTAAATTCCTTTTTAGAGGAAATAATCTATTTAAAAGTGGTTTGTTATTAACATTTAAAATAATAAACAGAAAATTGTATTATCCAATTAGTTGTATATTCCCACTGAAATAAATCTTGCTCTCAATTTCCAATACAGCAGATAATTTCAAGGTTGTATTAAATATGTAGCAGCTGGAGGTTGCCAAATGAATGTGTTGAATGAGTACATTTTAGTGAAGTGTGTACTATCTTTTTTGACATGCATGTAATCACAACACATTTTCTGGCAGCTGGGTTCCCTAGGGCAAAATGAAGCTGCAATAGAAGATAAAACACCTGCTTATGTAATGACCATAAAATAGTATGTATATATTTCTGAAAAATGTCTCAATTGGAGGACCGACTCTAGCTGAGGTCTTATTTCACAATTCGCATCACTGAAACATTTTCAAAATCCTGGGTATCTAGCTCTTGTAAAGTAAATCTGAAATTTTATTTAACACATGAACAATCTTTCTTAAAATATTTTCTAAATAAAAAGATAAAATGATTCAAGTAATTTTAATTTTTCCTGCCACAAGCATGTGGAACTAAAGTCATACAAGGTTTGGCGATTTTTTGTTTCGATTTTAAATTTAAATTCAGTCTTTGAATTTGAATGAATACATGGGGAAAGTATTTTTTTGTGAAATACTCATTAGAAATAGCTTTCTTCCCCCAGAAAAGCCTATAGTAAGCCACTGGGTTTGAATAGTATGAATAGTAGTTTTGTTTTGTTTTGTTTTGTTTTTTTAATTTCCCGGAGTCAAACTTTATCAGTAAAACAAAAAGTACATAAGTGAATAAAACCTCCTGAGATCTGGGACATGCTGCCTGACTCCCCACGTCCTTTCTCACCACATCAAAGTCATGCTCCCTGGACCAGAATAATAGATAAGTCCTGTAAGTGGGCATTTGTGGTTTATTTCCCATCACTCCGTTGAGAGCATTTAAGTTATGAAACATATCTTTTTTATATCTTAGAGAATTATTTAGCTTACATGATATTCCCCAGGGATGACTATAGTGACTTTTATTCATAGGGACTACCACGTGTTTTATTTAACAAATTTAAAAAGGTTACCTACATTTATACCTATTTGCATCATGCTTTCTATTCTTATTCATCACATTTCTTCTTGACCTACATTAGTATTATGTGCATTTAATATTTGAGAATGTGTAATTATACTGTAGAAAGAGAAAATATACAAGATAGTTGAAATTTATAAGATATCCTGGTATAGAAAATGCATATTCCAGCAGATTTCAAAATATAAGTTAACATAAAATGCTTTTAGTATGTATACTAATGTGGGACATTATAGAAATAGGCAAAATGCGTTGAATAGATGATAATATATTTAGAAAACATATCCATGATTTTAAGATGAGTAATGACAGAAAAGAAGAAACCTAGCATTTATATAGGTTATAATGTTAAATGACAGAAAGAGAAAGAGTAAAAAACCAAAGGCAAATAAAAATCCTTATAGAAATATTAACTCTCACACATAGAACTTGGTATTTGGGAGAAAATAACAGAAAAGAGTGTGACATTTTGAGAGATTTGAGTTTCTTGAAATTGTCTTGAACACATTCAGTTATTCATATTTTTGGGAGGCACATACCTATATTTCTATTTTTCTAAAATATGTTTAATTATAAAGACGCTCTAAGTATTAGCATACTGATACTGACAATATTTTCTAAATGTTTAAATGCACTCTATATTTCTGACTGTAGTAATTTTTCCTTTCTAATGTCAATTCTTATCATTTCTTAGTTTTCTTTCATCATTCTTGTTGAAACTTTTCCCATTAAAATCTTTTAAAATGTTATTTCCCTCGATTTAAAAATCTGTTTTTCTCTTTTAAGTTTTTAATTTGTTCCTTTTTATTTGTATTATCTCCTTCTTTCTATAGAACTAGTATTTATTTATTCTGTTTTAGCTTTACTATTTCAGTGCTTATTGTTTTTAACTTTTTATTTAAAAAAATATAAATTTCCTCTAAGTACTGCTTTGCTATCTTTCTGTTTGCTTTTTGGATATATAAGCCCTTGATTAATGCAGTAATTATTTTGGATATTGCCTTTATCTTTACATGATTGCATTTTTTAAGGAGATGATGTTGACATTTTATTATTAATAAACAGTCATATTTCAATATGAACAGATAATGCGGTCATAATAGTGGTACTTGTTGAACTAAATACAAAATAATTTTTACATGCCAAATGCCATATGTATATATGTATACAGTTCATGTGTAAATATATAACTATATATATTTTTATATATATTTACATATATAGTTAAGTTGTATATAAAAACATGTACATAAAACCAATGTTTTAAACTATATTAGTTAAATTTTTTCATGTTCTCTATTATTCAATGGACCTAATAAAGACAGAGTCTGTTGTTATATTTGTTTATTCCAAGAATTTATAATATGTTTGTTGAAAAATTTTTGGTTCATCTGTTCAAATTTACAAAAAATCAGAACTCATAAATTCATTACAAACTATGCCCTTTACTGTAAACCTCATTATTCCATTTAAATTCCCTTCCCTAATATATCTTTCTGTTCAAAATAACATTGATGTTGTTTTGTGTTGTTGATTTTTTTTTTTTTTTTAATATTCTGGCCTTACTGAATCAGGTTCATACTAAGATTGAAATTACTGGTTTATTTATTTTTTCACCAATATAAATACAGTACTGTATATTTTCACTCTAAAAAATACCTGTGACATTTATTGTGGGTTTATTATATAATGTTATTTATATTAATTTTTTTTTGGAGTTCCAGCAGGCTTTTATTGAGATAAATTAACAAAAATCAAGATTTTACCATATTTTTTGCACCTTATAAATGCAGCAGACTCTGGTCCATATACGTGTGCATACAACATAACACATCCTAACAAAAACCAAGACCCACTAGAACATCTGCCAATGAACAAAAAGCCAATTTTCTCTTCCCCAATATTTCTGAAATTTTGAGTTCCCACTGTTCACTTTTTAGTAGAACTGGTCCCATGTGGCTAGAGACATTGGAATTCTCTACCACTTTTACTGAACAAAAAATAATGTTTTTCTTTTGTTTCAAAAAAAGAGAACAGTGACTTTTGTTTTACCCAGGCACCCCATCCCTCACAACCAATGGTTAAAATACAGCAGCTTTTATCTTAATAACCCAGCCCTACTACTCCCTCCCTTGCCCAGCATTGTCTACCGGAGAATTTTTTTTTTTTTTTTTTTTTTTTTTTTTTTTTTTGGGAAGGAGTCTCGCTCTGTCACCCAGGCTGTAGTGCAGTGGCAAGATCTCGGCTCACTGCAAGCTCCACCTCCCTGGTTAGCACCTTCGCCTGCCTCAGCCTCCCCAGTAGCTGGGACTTTAAATGCACTTCTCTTGTAATTTATCAGCTGTGGAGGGGCAGAGTCCAGGTGCCAGGCTAGCTCCCTCTGACCTTATAAATTGTGACAACCATTGGACACTTAACTCTTTACCTGAAAGATGTGTTTTTAGATCAGAAAGTCGAGTAAATTTTTTGGGGGGGTTTTAAAAAACTATCTTTAGAGATATAAAGTACAATTACAATCTCATAGAAGTCCACTAAAGTTCACCAAAAAGCTGACTTACTTCAGCTCTCATGAGGTCAATAATTTTGATAAAGGTATTTGGCAAGAAAATGATTCCACAATAACAAATTTACCAATACCTCGAAAGTTGAAAAAAATAGCAAATTAAAATAACATGGTTTAATTCCCAAGAACTTATTTCATTTTTTGTTACTCATCTAGAAGGTCAGGAGTGTGGCTAAAGGCAGTTTCTGATGAGGTTACGAGCTTCCAAAGTGTTTCTAAATTCTTAGTGCAGACACCCTCCCTTTTGGAGCAAAACACCCTCTCTCCAACATCTATTAAAGAAAACCCAAAAAACCAAAAAATGAAAAAATTAAACCAAGTCCCCAAATTGAAAGTATTACTGAAGTATAACCTCTAATGAGGAGTGGCACCTAAACTATCTGGGATGCCACTACTGCACACGGTCTTGTAGAGGCAGTGGTTCAGTTTTGGTGCTTGACCCTTTAATAGGAATTGTTAAATGGAAAGATGTTCTAAGGACTAGGTCAAAGCCTGGACTTTTCTTTTTTTTTTCTTTTTTAGCCCCTCATAATAAGGAACACCCTTACTGTTACCGCTTTCCCGATGCCTCCTGATTAACCTAGCACACTAGGTTATAATGGAATTAAAATACTAAAAAAAGGCCGGGCGCGGTGGCTCACGCCTGTAATCCCAGCACTTTGGGAGGCCGAGGCGGGCGGATCACGAGATCAGGAGATCGAGACCCTCCTGGCTAACACTGTGAAACCCCGTCTCTACTAAAAATACAAACAATTAGCCGGGCGTGGTGGCGGGCACCTGTAGTCCCAGCTACTCCGGAGGCTGAGGCAGGAGAATGGCGTGAACCTGGGAGGCTGAGCTTGCAGTGAGTCGAGATCGCCCCACTGCACTCCAGCCTGGGCGACAGAGAAATACTCCGTCTCAAAAAAAAAAAAAAAAAAAAAAAAAAAAAAAAAAAAAAAAAAAAAAAATTAAAAAATAAAAGTTTACTGGTTTCGATTCATCTCACTCATTTTGCCTGGAGATCAGGCCAAATATCAAGCATGCTGGGAGTGGCATAATTTAAAGCAACACTATTAGATTGTAAAGCATTTACCAGCAATTTACAGTACAAAATAACAGACAACAATTCTTGTTAAAATGCAAGAGAATGGCAAGCAGCTCTCTGTAGCATGAAAGTTAACAGCTCTCAGGTTGCCCATTCCTGCAAAAGTTAATGTATCAAGGTGGGCAGAGGGCAACACATTTACACACTAGAGGAAATGATCCACAGAAAATTAAGCTCCAGAACTGCTAAGGTTACCAAAGCTGGTACTGGCTCATATTCTGAAATGCAAATCTGTGCTTTATATATATACTGCTCAACCACACTGCCATTCAACAGCATTCCTGCACTGCAAGGTAGATTAATCTTTGCCCCCATTTGCAGAGCTTCAAATATTCCTCAAACTTTCAGAAAGGGAGAAGAAGCAAAATCAGAGTTTCTCAAAGAAAAAAAAAAAAATATATATATATATATATATATATATATATATATATATATATATATAGGATTATCAATGTTTTGAAGCTTCCTTGCCCTCTCTGGTAAATCTACTCTAAAGGTACTAGATGACACAGTGTGCCACAAACACTACATCCCAGATTGCTGGGGCCCTTTACTAACACAGGGTACCATAGAAATCTGCTCTCTACAGCAAGAAGCCAAAGTACTTTCTAGAATTTATATTGGGTAACACTGAGCCCCCTCTCATCTTTAGCTGTTCCTATAATCACTCTAATCCCCTTAATCCCAGCAACCTTCATCCAAAATATCTATCTGTCTATCTAACTGAACCCAGAAAAAGAACGTATTTACAAAGTTTATACAAACATACACACTCATTTTTCTACAGGACACATTTTGCCACAGAGGAAAGAGGGTCAAGGCTCTAACATGTCTACCATCAAGTGCCATACTGCTATGGGAGGCATGTGTAAACCAGTCTTTAGTGTCTGCTGTAGAGCACAAAGGCTTGTCATACGGCTCCTGCAATGATAGACTGCTCTTTCCTTTGGGAGTGATGATGTTTTATCTGCTCAGCCCAGAATAAATTTTTACTTGGGATTGTTTGTTTGTTTGTTTGTTTATTTATTTATTTATTTATTTATTTATTTATTTTGAGACAGAGTCTCAGTCGGTTGCCCAGGCTGGAGTGCAGTGGTGCAATCTTGGCTCTCTGCAACCCGTGCCTCCTGGGTTCAAGCAATTCTCCTGCCTCAGCCTCCCAAGTAGCTGGGGCTATAGGGGCATGCTGCCATGCCTGGCTCATTTTTTGTATTTTAGTAGAGACAGGATTTCACCATTTTGCCCAGGCTGGCTGCGAACTCCTGAAGTCAGGCAATCCACCTGCCTCAGCCTCCCAAAGTGTTGGGATTACAGGCTTGAGCCACTGTGCCCAGTCAGGGTTGATTTTTAAAATACATGTATTTACAGTGTGGATGAACTGCAGTTGTATATCAACTCCTCCACATAAAGAAAAAGAAAATGGTGTCTAAAATTACTAATGAGTTTTATCTTCCAGCCCTGGGCTCATTGAGTATTGGGTAGAAAGGGAAGAGGCTTCAACTTGAAACTAAAATGAAAAGACAAAATATTTTAAAAGAAAAAGAAAAAAGGAAAGAGTTACTATTGTTGATACCTTGGGCTGCATCTAAAAGATGATATTCTGAATGGTCTCATAGCATAAGGCACTTCACACAAATAAGTAATAAGCCCTCCAGGTTTAAAAAATAGAATGAGTAATATTCCATGGTGTATATGTGTAACAAACCTGCACGTTTTGCACATGTATCCTACAACTTAAAGTATAACTAAAAAAAAAAAAGTGAATGAGTACTCGGAGAAGTTGAAATGCACTCGAGTCAGCTACTGGAGATTTTTGAAATCATAGATAAGCTTGTGTGTTCATTAAGATTCTTCTCTTTTTAGGGTTTCTCCCCTTCTCTTCTTTCTTTTACTTCCTTGTCCCCTTTCCCCAGAAAACATTTTTTTTAAAAAACCAGTAGTTAGTGCAAGTAATGGTCAGTCAGCACATAGTGCAAACAAATGGAACCAAAAAAGTGTATTCCTTCTTTTCAGCCTTCTTTCCATCACCAGTTAAAAAAGAAAAAATGCTTGAGCTCTTTTAAGTCTTCATAGTTCCAAAATAAAACATGAAAAACCCACAAAGAGAAGAGCATTCCCCTCAAAACGATGCGTCACAGATCCAAACGAGCCTTCTGTAGTTTGTCAAAGCATGCTTGTTAAGGTTTCTCATCTTCTACGGGCTCGCTGTGGTATTCTGCCACACACAGGCTCTTGTCAATGTTGCTTGGAATAGGTTTAATTTCTGTTCCCAGCTGCTCCTCAATATTTTTCAGGTTGAAGCGATCATCATATGTGATCAAGTTGGCTAAGCCAGGATGACCCAAGCGACCTGATCTTCCAATATGATGGAGATAGGTCTCTGCCAGCTTTGGGAAATCTAAGTTTATTAACACATTCACAGCTTGTATATCAACACCTCCGGTAAACAGATCAGTGCAAATAAGATTGTGGCATAAGCCATTTCAGAAATCATGAAATACACAATTTTGATGTTCTTGCCTCGTTTTAGCATGAATATAGAAGTAAGAATAACCTAGTTGAGAAATCTTGGCTAGCAATTCAACTTGCTGAGAGGAGTTAGAGAAAATGATCGACTGGTTTATCTGAAGCCTGGAGAAAAGTGCATTGAGGCAGTGTACTTTTTGGAGCTCAGTTACACATGCATAGTACTGGGTTACTCCCTTTAGAGTTAGTTCCTCCATTAGGTTAATCTCATAGTGTTTCTACAAATGGGAATTCATGAACTTCTGTACACTAAGAGGGAAAGTAGCAGAATATAGTAAAATCTTCCTGTTTTTAGGTAGCATGAGAATAATATCCTCCATTTATCTGCACAAAATTCTATGACAGCAACTTATCTGCCTGCTCATCCAATACTATCATCTGGACATGATCAACTTTTGCTACTCTTTTTTTTTTTTTTTTTTTTTTTTTTCTTTTTCTTTTGAGACGGTGTCTTCCTCTGCTGCTCAAGTTGGAGTGCAGTGGCACAATCTCAGCTCACTGCGACTTCTGCCTCCCCGGGTTCAAACAATTCTCCTGCCTCAGCCTGCTGAGCTGCTGGGACTACAGTCGCATGCCACCAGCCTAACTAATTTTTGTATTTTTAGTAGAGACAGGGTTTCGCCACACTGGCCAAGATGGTCTCGATCTCTTGAACTCGTGATCTGCCCACCTCAGGCTCCCAAAGCGCTAGGATTACAGGCGTGAGTCACCATGCCCAGACTCTTTTCTGAATAAGATCCAGGATTCTCCTAGGGGTAGCAATCACCACGTGCATTGTATCATCAAGCCTTATTATGTCGTCTTGTAAACTGGTTCCACCTGTGGTTGCCGTCATTTTAGCCCCTCCCATGTGTTTCCTGACCTGTATGCAAATGCGACTGACCTGTAGAGCAAGTTCTCTAGTTGGAACACGCAGCATTGCTTGTATATTGTGCTTCTTCAGATGTCGCGGTTCAAGTAAGGGAATGAGACAGGCTCCGCTCTTGCCTGTTCCATTTTTTGCTCTAGCTAAGATCCCTACCAGATAAAGCAATGGGATTGCTCTCCTCCTGAATAGGAAGTGGCTTTTCCCAGCCCATTTCAAAAATTCCCATCAATAACTCCCGTTTCATGCAATAATCTTCAAACTCATTTTCTTTTGTGGAGGTCACATCAGAAGGTTTGATTCTTAGATCTTTCGGAGGGAGTTTTAAAGTCTTTTTCCAGTCATCGCCACGTCTAATAGTGGTGGTCATACACTGTGCTTGCTGCTGGGTGCCATTATTGATTGTCCTGGTGTTTTTCAGCATAAGGCACTTCACACAAATAAGTAATCTGTTGCTGTGTCTGTGTGCCACCTCCCAGGGTCACCACTGGATTTCAAAGGGCCCCTCCACCGACCATTTTGACTGGACAGACCCATTATAACAAGGTTCTCTCTTCTGGCTGTGCTTATGCTGTTTTAGTTGCAAAGGTGTCTTTCAAACTTCAAAATTTTGAAAGTCAGAAGAGAAATTGTAATAACAGTTTATTAGGATCTCTCAAACGAAGAGATAATTATAAGTCTTGCTCAATGAATGAGTCCCTGTTGCAATGCTGGCAAGCACCTGTAAGTCTCTGAACGGTAAGCAGCAGCAACTTTGCTCTCTTGCACGGAATCAGTTTTTGATTTTTCAAAAGCCCTCTAACAAGCTGGAGTTATATCTGAATTCACTCACGTCAATCAACGAGGCCACTCACGCTTGGCACCCTCGGTCCTTTATTGTTGAATTGAAGATCCTCAAATCTATATTTATTCTTAACTATCACATTTGATCTTAGTTCTTTCAGTTACTCCTCACTTAGTGCTGCATTGTTTAGTACAGTAAATTACATATAAATTTATTAAATAAAGCATGTAACAATTTTAAAATATGTTGTATGTGTTGTCTACTAATTTTACTATTGTTTTAAATAATCGATACTTTAATCAACGTTTTAATTTTAAAAATAAAACAATCAACAGAATTTTTATTTTGTATTGATGTCACTAATTTAAAGATATTGTTCTTTCAACATCAGTGAACTAACATATTCTATAAAAGGTAGAAGAGGGGTTTATTTTCATGTTTGCTGCATGTTCTGTTTTCTGATCTGACACATTTACAGACGTCTTGAGCATCGATTTCCTTTGCATAGGCCAACTCTTTTCCTTTCCTGACTTTAGCATTAATTTGTATATTAGTTTTCACTTCAGTTAGGGAGAATCTGTTTGTCTGTTTAGCTATCATCATGAAGTTTTTGTGTAACTAATAATGGTTTCGTTATCGGACAATGTTAACATTGATACATTCTTAAATATCATTTTAAAAAGATTTTATGACAAAAATGATGGAATAAACCTAATATTTTGGAAGCCTATTTGGGAAATACTGAAAACTAAATATATAATAGAACAAGAACTACACATATAATATAAATGAATATATATATATATATATATATTTGTTTTCTGAACAAGGGTATTTAATTTCATGGGGAAATCAAAGATATGCTGCCTAACACGGTGCTTGCCCTGCAGTCATAAAACATTTTTAAACTGTGAATACAATTTTTGAATAATATGAGTATTCAAAATAATAAATTATATTTTAAACTTGACCTTTGTTTATTGGGTATATTTATCATTGGCTTAATTTTAGCACATAGATAGCATATAGATATTATATTTCTGTTAACATGAAACATTAGAGAACAAAATT
The DNA here is from genome assembly GCF_002776525.5 of Piliocolobus tephrosceles. Lineage (NCBI taxonomy): Eukaryota > Metazoa > Chordata > Mammalia > Primates > Cercopithecidae > Piliocolobus > Piliocolobus tephrosceles. Next base: position 29,764,913 of record NC_045455.1, read on the forward strand.
GTGATACAAAGATGATTGTGACAGACTAGAAAAATACACCACATCTGACAAGTGACCTCTAATAGCTGCAAGTGAAAGCCATGAAATTAATTTCAAAGAACCAAATGGCCATAACAGCAGATTATATTAAAACAAAAATTCTTAGGGACTTCGGTTGACACAAACATCAGTGACTTAATATTTTGACATAAATGCCGAAGTAGTTCATGTGACTTTAGTCTAGATTAGTAGAAGGGCAGTGGTCAGCATAAAATGCGTGGCAGACCTGCCAGTTTTCTTCTTTAGACTGATTGTATTACTTATTTGCTTTTTGTTGGACCATGTTTATTGGCATTGACAAGGCTGGACCTGCTACAAAGTAACTGGATTTAATTAGAGAGACTCCAAACATTCTGGTAGGCAAAGGACAAAGAGAATGGCAAGATTAGCTTACCTGTTGTAAGGAAGAAAAAAAAAAAAAAGACATAAATAGAGACATAACAATCAGAATTTGGTGAAATTGTGTGGAGAATGCAATCATAGTCACAGTAATAGCATCTCTGCACCATCACGTGGTAAGTGTCTGCAAAATTTTAAACCATCTTTCCTGAATATGGTTTTGCATTTTATTAAAACTTTACAAACAGAAATAAGTCATTGCTTAACAAATAAATATTTTTAATTCTTGTCCAAAATACTTAAAATTACAATAATATAGAATATGAATTCCAAACATGTTTTAATATTTAATAGTTTATAAAGTTATGAACAGCATGAGTCCTAGAAGAGAACAAAGATATTTAACTTCTATAAAATTTTTTGTGCATTTTACCTTATAAAAAATATATTTCAAAGTCATATTTTACCATCATAAATACAATTCTAATGAGCAGAAATTAAATCTGTCAGGCCAATGTATTGATTAATCTACATTCGTAGTTTATCGTTTTTTGTCTTTACCATTGATCCATGTAAGTTTTTGATTCCTGACACTTTGGATCCCCCTTCACAACTTTTGCTCTGTCTCTCAGAAATGTGTAGGATAAATGTGGCAGAAAAAAATTAACCTGCATGTCTCCTTCCCACTGCAGGGCCTAAAATAAACACTTTACACTTTGAAGTCCCTGAAAATTAATGATAAATAATAATAAAATGCAGATCAAAATGCAAAGACATAGACATGGATATAGCAACTTAATAAAAATAATTGCAGGTCTGTGAAGCACAAGTAGGTCTTAAAACCCCGGCAATGGAGAAGGTCAAACCTGGAATTCCAGTCAGATTCCACTCTCTTAAGTCAGTCATGTTTCTGAATCATTCATGGTTTCAGCTGTGAAATGGGAGTGTTTTAAATAAGTGATTCATGTCATAAGCATACTAAAATTGCTGGTATATGTTAAATTATGAATTAATATTAGGTTTTATCATTATTATTATGTCAATATATTCACAAATGATAATATACTTTATTTCCTGGGTTGTTATGAGAATGAAGATAATATTCAAGGAGTACACAATTTATATATTGTGAATCCATTAAAAGATAAAAGACTTAATAATTAATCTTTGTTTTTATTAAAACTTTCTGATTTTTTTTCAAATATATATGCATCTCTAAATAAGTTTCCAAAAGTTTTGGAACTTCTATAATTAGTTGCTGCTAATATATAAAATAACAGAGTTGATATTTAAAGTTCCAACTTCTAAAATAGTGTTTGCAACACATGTAAATATTATACACTATAGTTAGAACTTAGATAAATATAAAAAATTGAAAATGGCAATATTGATCTTTGAAAATGCAGATCATTTGAAACACTAAGCCTTTGACATTTACAAAAAATAAAATTGGATAAGGTTATGTTTAAATATTTTTAACTATTTTATTGGATTAGTCTATAGGTTGTAAGTACGTTTATATTATCATTCTTTTAAGTCACTGTGTTCAAACCATATTCAAATGAATTTGAATATAAATGATTTGAATATAAATTATAAATACATTTATATCAGCATTCTTTTAAGTTACTCTGTGTTTTTCGTACTTTCTGTTTATTTTTCACAGTAAAACTATATTCTACAGTAATAATATGCTGTAGTTTCAGGACTTACTTGATATTTTGCTTTTTATAGGTTACAAAGTTATCAAAATGTGTATATAAAATTTAAGAAATGAATAATATGTCTTGTGTCCCCCCCCAAATAAAACAATTACTTGAGAGTTGTATAAATTAGCACTTGCTTTAAAACCTTCAAGATTTTTTAAAATTTAATTTTTTAAAATTTAATGTATAAGTTGATCAAACTGACATTTACAATTACTCCTTACCAACAGTAAAGGCTAATAAAATAATTTTAAAAGAATTTAAATTTATCTACTCTTAAATTGTAACTTATCAGACTTGGGCAGGTAATAAGAAGTACACATATAGTTATTATGTAGGTTAGCTTATTATTAGTTGCATGAAACTATGATCTGAAGAAAAAATTTTAAGGTCAGATTCACACAGACTAGATGGACAAACACTGTTTGAAAATATAAGTGATTGTAATAATTTTTAGTAGATAGTGGTAAATGAAGAAATTTTATGGGCGGAGATAAGAAATTTCAGAAAAGTAATAGTCTGAAAATTCCAGTGTCAGTGGCAAAAATAATCAGTGATACAAAGTATGTGTAAAATAGCAATAAATGACAATTGGAACCACATAAGCTAGTCGATGGAGTTCCTCAAATGCCTAAGCACCTTTCATTTAAGAATGGGAAACTTTTAAGAAGCCAAAGTAAATAAAAACACAGCATGTGTGTTGCTTTTGAGAAAAGAGACTGAACATAAGGATACTATTTAAGACACTATTGCAGCAATCCTGGTGAGATAAAACTAAGGATATGAATTAGTGTTGTAATTGTAGGACTAGAAATGAGAGAAGAGTGTACCTGCATATGGAAATTCCACAGGTCTTGGCTGTTCATATTCCCATGAAAAGTGAAGATTGAGAACTATGAGGCAGAGACACCAAGCAAATAGTGAAGAGAAATCCCACCATTTCCAGCATTCTCAGCAATGCTTGTTTTTCTTTCTTCAGTTAGAAAACAAGACATCTGTTAAATTATGTCTCTCCTCTTTCCTTTTCCTTTCCCCATTCTTTCTCTCTTCCTATCTACACACAACTACACAGACATAAGCATACACACATACTCACACACATGCAAGCAATTACAATCAATATAATCATCATCATCCTCATTGCCACCATCACCACCACCATCTTTAAACCCTGCCATCCTGTTTCAGATTAATAATGTTAAAAGAAAAAAACCTTCATACAATTAAATTTGACAGCGTTTAATCGAGCAAAGGACAATTCACAAACCGGGCAGCCTTCAAACAAGATTAGATTCAGAGATACTCCAGCACTGCCCCATGGTCATAGAGGATCTATGAACAGAAAAAGGAAAGTGACATGCAGAAAACAGAAGTGAGATATAGAAACTGCTGGATTGGTTCAGGCTTGGAGTTTGCCTTATTTGAACATGGTTTGTACAGTTGGCCACCTTTAATTGGCTGAAACTTGGTGACTGGTACAAGAGTAGGTTGCAATCTGTTTACACATCCAGTTAAGATACTGTTCGCTATGCACAGAGAAACCTTTACTGAACTTAAAATATGTAAGGACACAGCTTTAGGCTAAACTTCATTAAATAATTCATGTAATTTTACACCATTTCAACTTTCCTTATCTATTCTCATTATAACTACAATATCCTTGCTCCTTATTGTAGTTCTCATGTATTTAGAATGTATCTCTCTTTGTGCTGCTTTCTTCCTTTTATTTCATGTCTCACTTTTAAATTCACATAGAATTTTAGGTGCTTACTGTTTTCTTTATGTCCTATTGATACTTCATCTGCTGTGATCTGGTTCATATTCCCCCAACCTATAGAAACTCTGAACTGTGAATTTCTAAATGTCAAGTTCCATAGACTCTTCTCAGACATCATCACACAAAGACATGTTCTGCCTTTGAAACTGAAAATCAGATTTAACTTGAAGTTATATTAGTCTACCTTTAAAATCACTATAGTATCCCTACTACCTGTTCAATTTCTATACCTCCATCTTATTCAAGACATCCACAATTTTTTACTGTGATTTTCATTAAAATTGTGTAATGTGTGCAATATTTTTTCTAAGCAGTTTCCAAGGATATTTATTTTCAACTCAAAAATGTAATCATTATGTTCCTTCCCAATGCAAATACATGCAAACATATATAAACAGACGCTCATTGAATAAACCAGCTAATTCACTTTACTTTAGCCATAGTAGCTATTCTATATTCTTCTCTTAGAGCTCCTTTAATGTCTTTTTGCTTTCTATAGCACACCTCCATCTGCCTAGTAGTCTTTTAGTAATCACAGAGAACTCTCTCATGACATTTATTTCTAAAAGCCTCTCAAATAGGACTTTTAGGCTTTCTATTCAAACTTTCATAAATTTGTAAATTTTACCTTCTCTGCCATTCTTGATAATTAAAAATGTATACATTTTTGGGTAATAGCTAATGGTATCTTTTCACTCTAAACTGAACTTCAAGCTATATTATAGAGCTTAGTTTTACACAATGCATCTATGTGTATCTTTTCATTTCCTTTCCTCTTTGCCTGCAAAATTATAGCTGTCCAATTACAAATTTTTTGAAGAAAGAATGAGAGAACACAAAGAAAGAAGAAATCAAAAAGTTAAACGAGACGAAATATAGCAAGAAAGTAAAATTTTTATTCACTTAAAAAATAATCCTATTACCACTTAATACACTGATATATCAAGTTTCATAAATATAGCACTTTAAAGTTAAAATAGCAAATAAATAATTTTACATTTGCTTTCTCTAAGAAAACAGGATATATAATTACTCATTCAAAGGCTAAAATATTGTCATGCTTAGGGTTAGCTTCCAGTCCATACTGCGGTCCAAGGGGAGTGAGTGGATATGAGAATAGCTGAAAGAACACTCAGGGGTCCATAGGCAGGTGAAATGTAGTTTTATTCAGCAGCTCTCTCATCAGCAGCTTACTCATGCTAGCTGTCTCATGCTGTCCACCTGTATCTCAGCTTTCTGCTCCAGCTCTGTGTCTCATCTCAACAGCCGGCTCTGTGGCTCCTGCCACCCCCATGCCTGAAGCTGCACTCCCTGGCCTGGAAGGCCAGCTCTGTCAGAGTCAGCAGCTTAACTCTTTCCCTCTGGGCATGAGCTGGTTCCTGGCTCCCCCCAGCTCACCTTCAAGGTGACTGGCTCTCCCTTACAGGGGTCAGTAGCATTACTGGCTCTCTGGGTGTGCGTGAGATGAGCTGTGCCATGCCCTGGCTTCCCCCTGTCTGTCTACAAGATGGAGGGCTTTAGCACTCTCTCTTTCTCTGGGTACAAGAGTGCCTCTGTAGTGTCAGCAGGGCAGTTATACCTTTTTCAAACAATAGTGGCTCCAAGCCATATATGAGCTTACGCGAACAGGTTATATAACAAGTGGAGTTATACGCCTGCACTCCAAACTCACTGAGACACTCTGGCCCAGATGTCTGCCTCAGCCTATTGTTGACCAAAGTACACCCATGTACCTTACACATACCTTAGCCTCAAATTGTCCATTTTTTATTTTTATTTTTAACTATTTATTAGTGTATTTTTTCTCATATTTGTCTACTAGTCTTCTCTAAATACGTCAAAATTTTCTTAATTTATTATTTTTCTGTTTTTCCACCTCTAGAAGTGTATTCTATGCACGTCAAAATACACCTTACATTTTGTATTTTTCCCGAATACAGTATTTTTTGAAATTGTTCTCATCTTTTCCAATATGCTGTAATCCTATCTTTAAGCAGATCTGCTGGATTGCTTGCACAGCAGCTTGGACTGGTTGCAGAGCCTTCTCCTTTCTCTGGGCCTCATGCAAAAATAGTAGTTTTGTAGTCCCTCGGTAAGTGGGCTGGAGTAACAGAGCCAAATGAGGAATATATTGTCTTAAAAATCCAAATAGGCTCACTAGGCCGTGTGTGTGTGTGTGTGTGTTGGTTTTTTTTTTTTTTTTTTTTTTTTTTTTGGTTGTTGGATGTGCCAGATGCAACAACTTATCAGTCACCTTAGAAGGGATATTTCAACATGCCCCACACCACTGAACTCTTAGAATTTCCATTGAAGTAGAATCCCCCTGAAGCCCCCTGAATTTTTATCAGAAGTATTTTCTACCCTCTGATACACAAAAGTTTTACTAATAAGTAATAAATAATGGCTGCTTCGTGCACCCAAGATTCAATCAGAATAATTTAATCAGTGTAATGGGCCAATGTAATTCATCCGTGAAAGAAAAAAGACGTCAAGATCTCTGTAAACTAAATGTTGACATCAAGCTGAAAAGTTGATGAACCTGTGAAGCAAGACAGTAAAAGTGTATTGCTGGGCTTCTCAGATGAAAGCAAACTGTATCAGATATTTCTTATGAATAAAGATGGGAAAAAGGCATTTGCCAGATCAATAGCTGCATACAGGTACCAGGATGTGTTTTACTTTTATCAAATGAAACCACATCTGCTACAGCAGCTGCAAGTTAAGTTACCACTTGGTTAGGTTTACAATAATCCACTACTGTTTCAGAGGTTCATCTGTCTTCTGCACAGCACAGGGTTTAAGTAGGCAATTTGAATGAGAATGTGGTGGTAATCAACATACTTACATCTTTAAAGTTTTTGATGGTGATGCTAATCTTTGCCAGCCCTCTAAATTTGTTTGTTGTTTGCTATTTTCTTAGGTAGAGGAAACTCTAATGGCTTTATGCCTGTAATCCCAGACTTCAGGAGGCTGAGGTAAGCGGATCACCTGACGTCAAGAGTTCAAGACCAGCCTGGACAAACTGGTGAACTCAAAATACAAAATTAGAAATACAAAAATTAGCCAGGATCATGGCGTGCACCTGTAATCCCAGCTACTCGGGAGGCTGAGGCAAGATAGTCACTTGAACCCAGGAGGCGGAGGTTGCGGTGAACCAAGATCACACCATTGCACTGCTGTCTAAGCATGAGTGCAGCCTAAGCATGACTGAGACTCCGTCTCAAAAAAAAAAAAAAAAAGAAGGCTGAGGCTGTTGTTGGGCCTTCAATGCATGCTGATTTCTTCCTCTTTCCACTCCTGTTTCCCTCCCTTTTCTCCCAGAACTCTTTATTAAAAAAAAAAAAAAAAAAAAAAAAAAAAATCTGCACAACAAAGAATAGAAACCTGCACGCAAAAATTCACCTAGGAATTGGCTTTCTAGAGAAACCAATATGTGACACTCTTAAAAAGAAAGCTGTAACGTGGAATACCTCACCGTCAGCCTAACAATGACAGCCCCATCTATGGCAGCATGTCTTACAAAAGCGGCAGTACAACTACTAGCACTTACACTCATAGTATATATAATGACATATACTGATGGAAATAATTCATTAACTTGGGATAAATCAAGCATTTTGGATATATGGGGGACAGAGTATGTATAAAATAATGTACTTGATGGCTATCGATAAAAGTAACAGAGCTTGGAAGAATATAATGTAAATCTGAGCCAGATGAATTGCTAGCTGAATGCTAAATATGTAACTAGATGTCTTCTGGGTAGCTTACACTGTTTTCATTTCCTGAAACAAAAGAGAGAAAAAAAAATCTGAGGATCAGACCTGAGATTTAATCAAAAGAATAGCCAAGCTCCAAAGAGTATTAAATTCCCAACCAGGGCAGATCTATTTGGCCAAGTTCATAAACCAGTTACAAAAGTATAAAACACTGACACATAATATGAGGCAAACAGCATCTGGGTAGATAATAATCAAATTGTGGATCATCATATTTTCTTGAACCCGATGAGCCTGGAAAAGTGGCCTAAGTGGCCTTGTCCTTTTTTTTTTTTTTTTTTTTTTTTTTTTGAGAGCTAATGTTTTCTCCTTGCTTGGAGCTGATGCAGAAGAAGTTTCTTTTCTCCTAAAAGATACCATGTTTCCCTACCCCGATTCTGCTCTTAGGCCTTTATCTTGGAAGGATGTCTATGGCTAAAATTAAGCAACAGTATAACCTCATCAATGATGTGCTGGCTCTGATAAGAAAAAAGGACTGAATCTCTAAGGCAGTCGTAAGGTTTAGCTGGTATGTACCAGCAGGAGTCATAATACATTTGAGCTTGATCCTGTGGACTGGGCACCATAAGGAATAGCTGATCAAATTAGGAGAACATTTCTGGATACATGAGTCAAAATTCTGTAAAGGGTCCTATAAGGCTGTGCAAAGTTGACACTAAGATGGCTCCTAGATGTATTGTAAAAGTTATATCTAATACTAAATAGAGTTAGTACATCAGAATGATTGTGACAGACCATGAAAGAAGTATTTGAAATGCCCAGAGAAATAAACAAGATAGAATAGATATGTTATCTATTATGACATATACATATACAACAAATGATTATCTAAGCTAACATATACAACAAACAATTATGCTCCATTAAAAGAAACAGGGAATACGTGTCTTACTAAGACAAAAAGGAATGCATTGGAAAGAAAACACGGTATCTGTCTTCCATAGATAAGGAATGATAATATAGGAAATTATTAAGGACATAAGCTTAATGATGGCTATGAACCTATTGATTTTACCCTTAATAGAAGGTAATACATTGGTCTGCCAAAATTTCATGGATGTTAGCAAAGGACAAGATTCTCTTGGATCGGAGACAAATTTGTACTTACAGCAAAAGCCATAGTCAGAGTAATATTAAAGTTACTGGCAAGCAGAAGCAAGGTGGCTTTTTGTCTGGAAGAAAATATGACCTGATTTCTCAGAACTCCTAGCTGCATAAACAATCCTGAGAAAGGTCCAGAACAAATGAGTAGTTACAGTCTTGCAATTTTGACAAGTCCAACAGTATGTGTAGGAGTGCAAGAGGCCCATTCTGGACTCTATCCAAATAATCAGTGTGCGTGGCAGGGAGCCAGAATAATAGAGTCCAGGTGTATGCAATTACTATAATAAGTGGCAAGTAGCAAGGTCAGACCATCACGGGGAGACCTGATCCTCAGAGATTTATAAAGACAATTAAGAACTGGCCAAGATGGATAGCCTCATTCCTCCTAGGTCCTTCCTCTTGCTACTAAAATATACTGAGTCAAAACAACAAACAAGCATTAGGAGAAACTGTAAAAGTTAGAAAGAAATTGGCACACTACTAAAAGACCTTGTGCTTTGAGGAATGACTCAACAATAGGCCCTTGGTTTCCTTAGTGACTTTCATATATCTCAGACAGGACACTGCAGAAGTGTACAAGCCAGAAACTCCAACAGGCAATGACAAATCACACACACACACACAAAAACCTGACTCTGTAGCCAAAGGACTGAGAAAAACAAATTGGCCTAATAAAACAGGAAACATTTTTCATAATACAAGCTATACTTCAGTCAAACAATCTCAGAAAACCATTCTCTTCATGCCCCCATATTTTCAATAGTGATGAATGGGGAGGTGAGCATTCACTCCACCTTTCCCACATCCAATAAATGATTCAGAGGTTAGAATTATCTAACTAAGATTTGGAATCAGTCATCACAAAATGCTTTAGCAAATTATGAATCTTGTTGAATCAAATACAAAAAGAAAAAAATGTGATAAAGATATAAAAGTTATAGAAAAGAATTATATGCCAATTATAGAACTAAACAATGCAATGATAACTAAAAACCCGAAACATCTGGATGGACTCAATAGTAGAGTAAAGGTAACAGAGAATAGACTCTGTGAAGTGGAGGTCAGATCAATTTAATTTATCAAATCTGAATAATACAGAAGTAAACAGACTTAAAAAAAAGTACAGAATCTGGGAGAAAGAATGTGGGTCTCAGAAAATATTCAAAGGAAATGTGGCTGAAAACTTCCCAAATCTAGTGAAAGACATACATCTACAGATTTAAGAATATGAATCTCGAATAAGATAAACCTTAACAGAAAGCTAAGACATGATAATTAACTCTAAAAAAACTAATTACAAAGAATAATCTTGGAAGCATTCATAGAGAATTGGCAACTTATTTATAGAGAAAAAAAATTTCTAAAACAGTAGATTTCTCCTCTGAAACCATGTAGGTCAAAAAAAATAATAATAATAACATTGCATGTTTCAAGCACTAAAAGAATCATCAAGTGTAAGTTCTATGTGTGGCAAAACTATCCTTCAGAAATAAAGACAAAATAAAACATCACTGGATGACAGAAAACTAAGACAAAGTTTCACTAACCTTAAAAAAAATAGCTAAATGAAGTTCTTGGAACTTCAGAAAAGAAAGAACATTGAAATTAATAGAAATAAAGGTAAATATAATATACTGTTCTTATAAATTTATTGAATTACATCAGTTTGTTGAAGTAAAAATTAAAAATATATTGTGTACAGTACATGCCAGAGAAATTCTTAAAATAATTATAACACAAATTGGGCAGGGTAAAGGGATATAATTAGAAGATTTTTACATTTATTCTACTTGGAAGAAAACAGCAGTATCAGTAGACTGTGTTAAAGTACTTATGCATATTTTAATACTTAGAACAACTATTAAGAAAACCATTCAAAGCAAGAACTTAAAAATGCATTATACATAAATCAAGGAGAAATCCTAAATCATGTTCAAACAATCCAAAGTAAGGCAAGGAAAGAGAAAGGAATGAGAAACAGAGGAAATAAACATAAAAAATTATATATATATAAATATATAGTTATATATATCTATATAATATATGGATATATAATTTACAAATTTGTACTTACAGCAAAAGCCATAGCCTGCTTCCTGTTTTGTTAGGACAATTTTTTCTCAATCCTTTGGCTACAGAGTCAGGGTTTTTTTGAGCTTTTATTTGTCATTGACTTGGAGTTTCTGACTTGTAGACTTCTGTAATATCCTTTCTGAGACAAATGAGAGCCAGTAAGGAAATCAAGGACCCATTGCTGAGTCATTCCTCAAAGCACAAGGTCTTTCAGTAGTCTGCCAACTTCTTTCCAACTTTTACAGTTCTTCCTATGCCTGTTTGTTGGTTTTGCTCAGTATATTTTAGTAGCAAGAGGAAGGACCTGGGAGGAATGAGGCTATCCATTATATAAATATATACTTATATATTATAATCATATAATTATATACTTATATATTTTAATTATATATTATATATAAGTTACATGTTACATACAATTATATATAATTTATATATAACTATATATTTTATATATTATATATATTTAGTTAAACAGATAGTATATATGGGCAGTCAACAAAGCTGTTCATTGATTTGCATACTATCAAAATTTTGAACCTGAGCCAGTTTTTGGGCTCAGAAAATACTGACTGAATTAAAATCCAGGTCTCCCAGATTAAGGACCTTGTAATGTGATAGTAAATGTAAATGTATTTTTTAAGCTTCGTTTGGTATCAGTTTAAGGAGCACAAAGGAAGTTGTTTTACATGAACATATTACATAATGCTTAAGATGGGGCTTTCAGTATATTTATCACCTGAATATTGTACATTGTACCCATTAAGTATTTTTTTAATCCCTCACTTCCCTTCCACTCTCCAACCCCTCCAAGTCTCCAATGTCTGTTATTTAACTTTCTATGTCCATATGTACAAATTGTTTAGCTCCCACTTACAAGTGAGAATATGCTGTGTTTAACTTTCTGTTTCTGAATTATTTCACTTAAAATAATGCCCTTCAGTTCCATCCATGTTGCTGCAAAATATATGATTTCATCCTTTTTTATTGCTAAATAGTATTCCATTCTATACATACCATTTTCTTTATTGAGTAATTCATCAATGGGCATGCAGGTTGACTCCATATCTTGGGTATTGTATTGTATTACATAGTGCTGTGATAAACTCAAGAGAGCAGATTTTTTAAAAATGATTTCTGTTCCATTGGGTAGATATCCAGTAGTGGCATGGCTAGATCATATGGTGGTAGCTCTATTTTCAGTTCTTTGGGAAATCTCTCTACTGTTTTCCATAGAGATTGTACTAATTTACATTCCTACTAATAAGTGTTCCCTTTTTTCTGTATTTTCACCATCTACTTTTTGTCTTTTTAATAATAGTCATTCTGACTGGTGTAAGATGAAACCTCATTATGGTTTTAATTTGCATTTATTTTTTGATTAGTAGCTTTGAGCATTTTCCCACATGCTATTTGGCTATTTGTACGTCTTCTTTTGAAAAATGTCTGTTCATGTCCTTTGCTCACTTTTTAAAGGGGTTGTTTTCATTTTTGTTGCTGTTGTTACTGAATTGTTTGAGTTTCTTGTGAATTCTGGGTATTAGTCCTCTATTGGATGCATAATTTCCAGATATTTTCTCCCATTCTGCAGATTGTCTGTTCACTCCGTTGATTTTTTTTTTGCTATGCAAAATCTAAGTGCCATTTCTTCTTTTGTTTGTTTGTTTGTGCTTTTGAAGTAATACTCAAAAATTCTTTGCCTATACCAATGTCCAGAAGAGTTTCCCCTATGTATTATTTTAGCATTTGTATAGTTTCACGTCTTATATTTAAGTCTTTAATTTATCTTGAGTTGATTTTTTTGTGTATTATGAGAGCTATGGGTGCAGTTTCATTCTTCTGCACATGGAAATCCAATTTTCTTGGCACCATTTATTGAAAAGGATATCATTTCCCTGGTGTATGCTTTTGTCAAGTTTATCAAAGATCTGTTGGCTATAGATGTGTGACCTTATTTCTGTGTTCTCTATTCTGTCAATTTAATCATACTGATTCCCCTAGTCGGTCCCCAGAGGGACCTATAGATATTTTTCAGGGACCTTTTGACTAGGAAAATATATTTGAACACTGTGAGAAAAATTGAACCAAAGTTTCAAATCTACATTGATCTCCAGGAACCCAGGCCATTATCAGGGTCTTATGCTAAATTGGAGCTCAGACATCTTGGGTAATAGATGCAGATCTGACCAAAATCCAACTCACAGAGTGTCCTCTACATCCGAAGATTCACTCTGTGGTTATTTTTTACTGGTTATATTGTAATAAACATACATAGTTGTTGATATAAGCCCTTTTCTGATAGGCCTAGTGCACAAGGCCAAGTGGACTACTCTGAAATTGTCCTCATACTTTGGCTGAGATAGCATATCAAAAACAATATATTTTACATTATATTTATATTTACATTATATTTACAATATATTCATATTGTTTAAAAACAAGATATTTTAGGGAGTTTAGCAGAAATTGGTGCCACTTTTAAAACTGAAGGATTCGGCTGGGCACGGTGGCTCACGCCTGTAATCCCAGCACTTTGCAATGCTGAGGTGGGCAGACGACAAGGTTAGGAGTTCGAGTCCAGCTTGGCCAACATAGTGAAACCCTGTCTCTACTAAAAATACAAAAAATTACCTGGATTTGATAGCGGGCACCTGTAATTCCAGCTACTTGGGAGACTGAGGCAGGAGAATGGCTTGAACCTGGGAGGCAGAGGTTGCAGTGAACCAAGATTGCACCATTGCACTCCAGCCTGGGCAACAAGAGTGAAACTCCGTCAAAAAAAAAAAAAAAAAAAAAAAAAAAAAAAAAAAGAAAACCTGAAGGATTCAGGGATAGTGTGGCCCGAAATAGCACCATCTAATTCACAAGTCTGGGACTTGCCAAAACCAGATGCATCCTCAAAAATCTTTGTAGACTACTGCAAATCAAAAAAATCAAAAAAACAAAAAACAAAAAAAAACTAGTAGACCCACTTGCAATCATTTTTCTGCATGTGTTATCATTGTTAGAGCTGAAAAAGAGAACATATGATGACTGTATGTTTATAGAAAGTCCCAATGAGAGAATTACAAGCTAGCACCCCACCCTGGTATTTGGAGCAAGGTCATAATATCTGCCATGGAAGATTACATACCTTTTGAGGAAAAACAAACAAACAATCAAAAAATAGCAGAAAAGTCTACTGGACTGCTGGAAAGCTACTTGGTCCTGATAGAAAATACCTGTTTATAAGCTACCTAGAGATGACCCATCACAATTGTTCATCATGGGTTGGGTGTTTTAGAAGCTGCCCTGTCTACATGATCATGTGGGCTCAACAAAAATCTTATAGAAGGCGGCACTGGTATATCCAGGATATTGCGGAAGTGGGAACATAGGTCACAAGCAAGTTGCATGAGAAGTAATCCCAGAAGTTCATGTCATCATGAACTACTGCTGTACCAGTGCCTCATTCCTCATTATACCTATGACTGTAAGGGGGCTTTTTACAAGCAGCTGATGAATGAGGGGAAAAAAACCTGAAGTTAGTTTAGAGTGGCCTTGAAAGAGACTCATTATGTAAAATTTTTCTGATGTACAGTGCTTTGCTTGAGCAATTAGCCACCAATAATTTGTAGAAAGATAAATCATTCATCATTAGAAAATAAAGTGACACATGGGCAGTGACAGATGTCTTGGATGAGTCAGGGGTCTGGAAGGAAAAAGATAGAAAGATTTAGAACTAGAAATTCTATGCTAGAGACATATAGATTGATCTATAGAAATGGATATGAAGGGTGAAGATTACTATCAAATATGAACATCTATTACATAGTATACAACAATGAAGAAGACCTAAACAAAAAATTATGCATAATTGCTCAGCTAGTTGACATCAGTCAGCCTCTGTCCTCAGTCAATCCCGTGCTAATATGATAGGCACATGAGCAAAGAGGTCGTGATGGCAGACGTGAAAGTCCCAAGAATGATTTAGCTACAACCACTGCTGAATGACTAACTAGCCAGCAATGGAGACCAATACTAAGTCCCTGAGATGGCATCATTCTTTAAATAAATAATAACTGATTATATTAGACTCCAATGAATTGAGCCAGTGTTTCATCTTGACAAAGGTAACCACGTAATATGGATGTATTAATTTGTTCTCACACTGCTTTGAACAAATACCCAAGACTGGGTAATTTATAAAGGAAAAAATTTAATTGACTCACCATTCCACATTGCTGGAGATGCCTCAGGAAACTTACAATCATGGTGGAAGACAAAGGAAAAGCAGGCACCTTCTTCACAGGACAGCAGGACCGAGTGAGTGCCAAGCAAAAGTGGGAGCCTCTTATAAAACTGTCAAATCTCGTCAAATATTACCAACAGCAGGCACAAAGAGAAAGCACGGCTAAACCAGCTTGGCAAAATGTCTTCAAGATGAGAAAGTGTTATACTGAAACTCACTTTAAATTTAGAATATATTTTTTTGTAAGATTCCTAACATGGAAAAAACAGGTAAGTAATGTAGCCAGGACTATCAGCTAAAATACCCACTGTTGCTTTGGATGTAGTATGAGACACTTTTTTATCATTTCAGGAGTAAATGATTTATCAATAAACATTAGAATATTCACTGAATATTCTTTATAAGAAGGAAATAAGTATAAAATGTCTAATTGATAATATTTTAAACTTGTCCATGACTTCTCAGTAGCTTATTGCATTTATTAAAGAAATTTTCTTTAATTTATTATATGAGATATTGTATAACTACTAATTTAATAAGTTAAGATTATAGAGTACAGTATAATTGAGATCTTTATATAAGTGTATATTAATTTTAAATAATCATAATGTGGGAATCCATGCTTTGATTAAAAACTAATCAATATGTCAGAAAATATTTTAAAACAATGTATTTGAGCAGTAAAAGTATACACCCTTTGCATGACTACATTTGCAATCTCAACATTTTTGTAATAACAGAAAACTGTCTTAAAGTTTCACTAGACTGTTTTCTTAATCGATTATTAAATATTGCCTTTAACAAACTTGTAATATACAGTAAGTACACAGCAGTTTGTTCAAATTTTGGATCAGTTAAAATATGATATCATTCTTAAGGTTTTTAATACTAAGGGTTTTTTTTTAAATAAAATGCAACACATTTTTCAAAGTGATTTAAATTTTTAAGGTAATTTGGTTAAGATACCTGGATGAAAAACTCTATATCTTGAGTGTATATGACTAATGATCATATATTTATGTCATAAATCTGCAGATGAAAAACTCTGATTTACAGCACATATGGATTCTTCTTTGAAGCTAGGAAGCCAAAATTACATTGGGGAGAACCACTGCAAATAAAATATGCTGATGATTGTATGTGAAGATGTGAAGATGATATTCCTGACATACCTTGAATTAAAGCATTGAGTTCTTTCTGCAAAACAGATGGTTGTGTTTTACATTATCTATTTTTTTTTCTGTACTCTGGGCTAGCTATGTTTTTTTTTTTTTTTTACTCAATTTATCTCTTGGCTACTCTCATTAATATTTAAAATTCTAGCTATTACTTTTGTATATTTCAAAACATTTCATGGATGTAATACACAAAATACTGAGATAATACAAAATAGTAATAGGCTTGAATAAATACTAATGCAACCAAATGCAACTGGTTGCATTTGATTCCAGATCAAATGCATCTGGAAAACGATGTATTACAAATTGTAAATAGGTTTCAAATATAATATTTCACATATTATTTTATAATAATTTTAAATATTTTAAAATTGAGGTACTATTTAATTTTCTCCATAGTATTTGGATATGAATGGAATACTTATTTTCAGAGAGCATCTCTGCTCCATGTTTTCACATTTTGGGACACTATATGTAAACCTAATTGGCTGGTAAAATTAAAACTTTAAATTTTGACCATACTTTCCATGAAACTTTAGGAGTCTGAGAGAAATATTTTACTTCATTTAAAGTTATCAGAATTCTACACAAGATGTCTCTGTTTTTAATCACTGGCAAACACACATCAGGCACAGAAAATATCATTTAATATCATTTATTTTGTAAATAAATGAAGATTAAAATTTGCCAGTGCTAGGAAGCATTTTTCTTATCACAATCGTGTCTCATGCCACAAATGCTTTAAAGTGTTTTTGTTTTGGTTTGGTTTTTTTTTTTTTTTTTTTTTTTTGGCAAAACACAAAATACTTTTATTGTCTCCTCTCTAATTGATAATCGTTAGGCAATAAATACTATTAGACACCACCAAGTATATACAATTTTCAAATGCAACCCTGTTGCAACAACAATAAAAAATTGGCATAATAATAATTTTTGTTAAAACACCAAATTATTGATGCTAGTTTCTTTGGATGGTGGATATGTTTTCAATAGGTATCAAGCATATAATGTTAATTTGTCATAATCCTCAGCTCCACAAGGATTATTAGTAGCAAGCAGCGAAAGGGATCTATCACTCTTTTTTTCTTACAAGCTTTACTCTCTTTTCCAATTCGTATTGCCCTCCCTTATAGGGACTTTGTATTTTTTATAGACTCATGACTATGTTTTACATAAATGATATTTTGTTATATATGTTTTTTCCAGTCAACCATTTGTTTAGAAGAACTTTGTATGTACCTGTAACCACATCTAATGTGTTGCTTCTGGCAGTTGCATTGTTTGTCCACAGTATATACAAACTACATTTTCCACCTGCAATCATCTAATGATAGGTACGTAGAGGACATCAACTATTGAGTACCAAAAGTGACTATCTACTAATGAAATGTGTTAGAATTACACTAAAAAGTGAATCCAAGAGCAGAACTCTTGAGTTGTAAAATTTATGCATTTCTAAATGACAAAATAATATCAGACAATGATTCATTTTACATTCCTTGCAATGGTGAAAAAGTTTTTGTATATCCTGATATTCTTGCCAATACTTGTTATTATACAGATTTCTAATATTTGCCAGTCTGTTGAGTATAAATGGGTCTCTTCACTATTTACAGTCTTATTTATTCGATTTATACTGTAAGTAATTATTAGATTATCCTACAATTTCAGTTTAAATACATTTTTTATACCTGTCAGGGACTAGCCTATTTTGTCTATAATCTACTTATTCTTATTCTTAGATAATTTTTCCAACAGGCTTCTGTATATTCATTCTTAGTACCAGTAATTTGCTTAATATTTTAAATATTAACTCCCAGTATAAGATTATCTAGATACAATCTTTAAACTATCCTAAATTGCTTAATTTTGTCTATAGTGTTTTTTTTTTTTGTTAATCAGAATAGTTTAATTTCATAATAACTAACTCATTGTTTTTATTATTTATGCTTTTTGGATATTGTCTACAAATTCACTTTTCCACCTTATATTATTCTATCTGTAGACATTTCATAGAAAACTCCTCAATTTGTCTGATACTTTATCATAACTAAAATCAGGCTATTCAAGTTGGCAGATTTACTGCAGAAATGTGTGGTCTTCTCAGGCAAAAGTTGTTGATTTTTTCCATCATGTTTGATTACGTGGATAATATGATGACCCACTGGGTTTCCTCACTGTACAGTAATTATATTATTATTTTGAATTAATGATTACATGGTGGAAAGATATTCTAAGACTGTATAAATAAACTATTATTTCTTACGCTATAGAAAGCAATGAATCATCAAAATTAATTATTTAACATAAGAAAGTTGGAAAAAATATACACTCAAAAAATGAAAGAATAAAGCTAAACAAATTCAGAGATGAGATGAAAACTTTAAAAACTTAATTCAATCTATGATTAATATCCACAAATATTGGGGATGTGCAAAAAAAGAATAGAATTTTATAAAAATACTGTAAGAAAAATAAGTTCTTAGAAATTTAATATATCATACATGTGCTTAAAAAATCAGAAAGAAATTTGAAGATAATTTGAGAAAGAAAGTAAAAAGAGAGAGAAAGAGAAATAAATGAGAGGATTAAAAAAGTATACTCATCCTTACAGATATTAATGTAACTAAAGCAGAAGTAATAAAAAAATTTGTGTTTCATGACCAAAGAATTTTATAAGAAAGGATAGCTTAGACACATTTTAGTATGTGTATATATAAATGCTATTTATTTATATGTGTATATTAAATTGACATGATAAAGGAGAAACAACAATGTGTAAAGTTTTAGAATGTATTAATTATTTTAGATGCAATAATTTGTATAACTATTCTTTGAGACTTTCTTTCTAATCCCACATTACTTCTAGATGGATTTAGACAGCTTTTCTGTCATAAGAGAGTGCTATTCCCGTTGCAGCCTTTATTTCAGTATTTATCTATCTAGGTATGTATTTCTTTTTATATCAGTGTGTTTAATAGTTTCTTATTTCATTCACTAGGTTATAACCTTTTTTATTGTTGGTAGTCCCTTTAAGCTGGCCCATTGTCATTTATACATGTCTGCATTGTTCTTTGAGTACATCTCTACTGTCTACCACCACAAGATGTTTCAGGTTCATTTTGTACGTATATTTCCCAGCAATGGAAGCAATTATTTCTCCAAGGACACTAGCTCCTCTTTCTAAAGAATGATGTTTAGGCCGGGTGCAGTGGCTCTCGCCTGTAATCCCAGCACTTTGGGAGGCTGAGGTGGGCAGACCACGAGGTCAGGAGTTCGAGACTAGCCTGGCCAATATGGTGACACCCCGCCTCTACTAAAAATACAAAAATTAGCCAGATATGGTGGCAGGCACCTGTAATCCCAGCTACTCAGGAGGCTGAGGCAGGAGAATTGCTTGAACCCGGGAGGCAGAGATTGGAGTGAACCAAGATCATGCTACTGCACTCCAGCCTGGGTGACAGAGTAAGACACTGTCTTGGGAAAAAATAAAAAATAAATAATAATAATAATATTTAAACCCAAGGCTGAGTGCTAATTGTGCTCATTACTTTTGAGGTGGCACTGCTTCTTGGGCATCTTAATGGACAGAGATAGGAAACAAAGGCATGCATTCACAGTCATTCATACCTACGTGAATATGTATGCATATGTGTGCACTCACACTCATACACACATGCACATATGCAAACACACAGAGATAGAGATTTCTACTTTTAAAATCATGATTTCACTATGATCTCTTTTATTTCAAACAAAATGGCAGAATTCATCCTCTCTTCTTTTCCATATTTCTTTCCTCTGTTAATGAAAAAATATTATCCAGTATATATTTACTTATTTGTCTGTCCTTGAATATACACATCATATTTTTACATTTTCTAAATGATGAGTCTGTGAAAAATAAACAAAAGCATATCAATTAGAGTGCTTATATCCTCAGGAATATTATATATATTATGTATATATATATTATAGTGAATGATTTCATATTATGCTTTACCTCATCTATCTGTAATTGATTTATGTGACTCACTTACAATATGATTTTAAGGATTGTCCCCCCATTCCCCATTCTTGTTTACCATAGCTGTTTTCTGTATTTGAGTATTTGAAATGTTACTATCTTAGTTCAGGCTGCCATACAATGTACCATGGATTGGGTGGCTTATAAGCAGCATTAATTTATTTACCAAAGTTCTGGAAGCTGGAAGTCTGAGATCAAGGTGGCAGCACTGTAAGGTTCTGATGAGGACCCTTTTCTGAACTGCAGAATGCTGATTTCCATTTGTGTCTTATAATGGTAAAAAGAGAGCTATCTAGTTCTGTGGCCTTTTATTTATTTTCCTTTTTCTTAGAGAAGGGTCTTGCTATGTTGTCCAGCCAAACTCCTGGACTCAAGAATTCTCCCATCTCAGCCTCCTGAGTAGCTAGGACTCTATATAGCTTCTTCTTATAAAGGTACTAATCCCATTGCTAAGGGCTCCACCCTCATGGCCTAATTACACTAAAAACCCCACCACCAAATACCATCATATTGAAATTACCGAGTCAACATATAAATTTTGCGGAGGGACACAAATATCCAATTGCTTATACTTGACAGGTAATCAAGTCAAGGTTAGGTCATAACTATATAAAAGAACCAGTCAGAAAAGTGATGTTTCTTCCCATTACTTTTATCATTTTCACCCCATTTCCTTCCATCTTCTCTAGGTAACCAAGCTTGTTAGGGTATATTTTATCCTTTGTGATTTATATTTGCAATAATACACAAATATCAATATATTTTACTGTCCACTCTTCTTTTACCCGAAATGCCATAGTAAATGTCATTAATTTAAATATTAAAAGTAGAGAGTGACGGGTTTAAAAATGACTATGTCATACAGACAGATCAGGAAATATTTTATGTCAAAGCAATGTTTATACTGAGACACAGGAAGAAGACAGTTCTATGAGGTACCAGTTTCTATAGCTTTTGAATGTTGATATTTGTTTTTATAATTTGGATATTTAATTTTTTATATGTCTTTAATTGTTTTGACTTCATGATATAGTCCCTTAAATCACAGATTATAATTTATCCTTCATGTATGATTTATTATTTACACAGTGAATAGAAACCCATAAAATTATAATTTCATAAAAGTTAGTTTTTGAAAACTTGTGTGTGTTATGATCAGACCAGTATTTCTTCATGTGAGTCACAGTACAAAATTTAAAGCTGAGATCTACTTCATATTTGCTATCTTGTTATGTATTATCAAGACTGCTTATGTTTTACAGTGAATAGAAATGAAAAATTGAGTTATATAACAAAGAGACTTGCAGCAGAATAGTCATCAAACATGTTATTGTTGTGTGATTTTATGTTATAAAAATTATAGCTGAATTTTAAGAGGAATGGGATGGATACAGGTCATGAAAAATAAAATATAATTGAAAACATAAGACTAATAGTTAAAATAATCTATTACTTACTTCTAATATCCTCTTAATACACATTTATACATTTAAATCTATTTTGCTTGTCTTAACAAGATTGTATAATGATACCTCCAATATATTTAATATTTACTTAGCCATGGTATATTTAATTATTCATTCAATCCTAGAATATGCAAATAGTTTCAAAGTTATTAGATAACACACTCTAAGTAACAAATGTACTAATTGAACTACATTTGTTTATATCCCTTTTGGCATTAGCCTGAGTTTGGATGGTCAAAATGCTATATTTCAAAGTTTTGAATTAATTCCTTTTCCCTAGTTCTGGGTGGTGTAGTTACGTTATTTATTTAAAATATGGTAATTTGTTTCTATTTATATTCCATTTAGAGTTTTCTTTTGCTTTTACGATTTATAGTAGTATGTAAAACATTAATATAACTCCAAAAGATGTATATAAAAATGTATATACAGAAAATTACTGTGGTTCATTTTTGTTTCCTTTTATTATTGAACAATTTTTATACCATAAAATGTGCCCTTTTAAAAGTTTGCAATCCAGCATTTTTTAGTACATTTATTATATTTCCTTTCTCAACCATTTTAATCCATTCTATCTGATATTAAATAAACTTAATAAATTATTCAACTTTTATTCTACACTCAGTATTGTGTCTTACACTTTACTGTGATTACCTCATGTTTAGATACATAGACCTCACTTATGGATGAAGTTACTTAGCCTAAGAGAGATTGTATACATTTTTCAATATCATGTCACTGTGCTCATGAATCAGATTTAGAAGTCAGGTCATCTGAGGCCATATTCCATGTACATAGTAAGTCCCAAACTGCTTCTCTACTGCTGTAATGCTGGTCCAAATACTGCAGCATCTCACCTAGATTTTTGTCAATGTGCCTAACTAGCATATTTGCTGCTGTCCTCCCTTACCTATGGTCTTTTCCCCACAATGCAGCCAAATGATCCACTGAAAATCTCAGGTCAGATCATGTCTCCTCTCTGTTTGAATTCCTACAATATTTCCCCTTTGAATGGAAATAATACTTAAAAGGGCAAATGTTTCTCCATGATCCTTACCCTCATTTTTATGGATTCATCTACTAACACTCTATCTTGATAGTTGATACATCAATCACACTAGCCTCTTTGCTGGATACCAATCAGATTCTCTCTTTAAAGTTGTGATTATTAATTTAATTCTCACTCTTTCCACATATCCTCATGCTTTTTGCACTCTTTATTCTACATATCTTAGCTTATCATGAGTCATTTCCTGACCACAATTCACTTTTTCCCTGCCCCAGCATTTTGAATCCCCTTACCCTGTTTGGTTTCCTCTGTAGTGTTTATTGAGATGACTGGTGTAGGTTAAAATTCATGTACATGATTCTCTTGTGTTCACCAGAATCACCGCAAGAAATATGATGGTTTTGTCACTGCTGTATTTCCAGGACCCATAGCATATAGTTGTCCAACAAAACAAAAGATCAGGCTTTAAAGACCCAGAGCTGATGATGAGCTATAAAATGTTGAGTAGAATTAGTTTACTAATTCTCTACCCTAGAAATACACAGAAAAGAAATAAACTAAATAAGGAAGGAAGGCACTAACATCTGCTGTTGAATTGATTCTAATTATACTAATGAAAATTGATATTACCATTTCCTACGACATGAATAATTATATAATAGCTTATTTGCATGTGAACATATATGGGTGTAAATTAATGCAAATCAGAATCTAATGAAGAGTCACCTGTATGTAAATTATTCAGACCAATTAATTGTATAAAACTGTAGAAGAATAATTGCAAAACTCTTCCTAAAATTAATTTCTTGCAGCAAAAAAAATGGAGGAAGTTCATGCAGCATTTTGTTGCTGGGTGTCTAGCTCTAAATTGCAGACATTCATTGCGTGAACAGCTTTAGCTAAATATGGAATAATGAGGATCTTTTGGAAAACAGAAGCTGGTAAATATTCAAAAGATATTTGTTCACATCTAGTTGAAAGGTAAAGCTGAAAGGAATGATGTTTAATAGACTAACAAGTATTTAGAATAAAAGCATGTCGCACATTATATTACAACCATGGAAACGCTAACCACTGATAAATTGAACTTAAAATTCTCCTTATCCCGATTGACTGACAAAGGGAACACTAAACACATTTCATATAAAATCTACCTTGACTCATTGATTGGAAACCTTTCTTATATGCTGAAATTTGACCTTTGCTAATGCATGGCAACAGATCTAAGCTTGATGTATTTTTTTTATTTTTTTCTTTTTCCTTTTTCTTTTCTTTTTTTTTTTTTTTTTTTTTTTTTTTTTTTTTTTTTTTTTTTTTTTTGAGACAAGAGTCTCGCTCCGCAGCCCAGGCTGGAGTGCAGTGGCAGATCTCAGCTCACTGCAACCTCCGCCTCCCGGGTTCAAGTGATTCTCCTCCCTCAGCCTCCCAAGTAGCTGGGACTACAGGGGAGTGCCACCATACCCAGCTAATTTTTTGTATTATTAGCAGAGATGGGGTTTCACTGTGTTAGCCAGGATGGTCTTGACCTCCTGTACTCATGATCTGCCCACCTCAGCCTCCCAAAGTGCTAGGATTACAGGCATGAGCCACCACACCCAGCCTTGTTCTTCCTTTTAAAAATTATATTTTCTCAATGGAACATTTCAGAATATATGGAAAAAGTCAAAGGATTGGTAGAAGAAGAATGAGGAATAAGAAAATATTTAATCCCTACTTTCAAAGCACTTTTAGATTCTGTTTTACGTCAACTTGTGATATCTGCTATGGAGTGTTTTCAAAAGACTATAGCTTACTAATTTACTCATATGACAAAATGAATGATTTTTTCATTTAGACCAGTAACAGCAAAGGAGATGAAACAGCAAAGAAGATGGAAACTTTAAGACATGATGTGAGTTTGCTGTACGTTTTGGAAATACTCAATTTTGTTATAAAGAATAAGAAAAAATAAGAATGATAAAATTCATAAGACAAGTTAAATACAGATAATAAATAACCCATTTGTTCATGGACTATTGATACATTAATAGGATACATTAAGTATATATAAAGGATGAGTAAATAACACGAAAGATGTAGATACCCTAAGATAGGCTAAATGTAAAGTAAGTTAGATGTAGGAAACAATATAGTAACAATATATAGATAATTTGATGAAACAAACAAGAGTACTACTTTTAGAGAGAAATACATGAAATCGTTATGATTATGGCGCTTCTGGGCTGACAGCTATGTTTCTCCTAAATTGGCCACCCATTGATGACGCTCGGTATGGTCCCACTCTGCCCATATGTGCTCAGCCCAAAAAAATACAGATGAAACTCGTAGCTGTTCAGCAGGATAATTGGCAAGCTACAGCTATTGGCAAAGCATATTTTAATGTATCATTCTAATATAAGATGTGTGTGTATCATTGGCCCACACATTTTCCATCTGTTGGGGTTCCTGTGCTCAAACCTTGATTCCAGTCCTTATAACCAAACCGTCTGTGGAAAATGATACAGTGAGGGTAAAGGGGAGGGGAGAAACAAATAGATAGATAGGAAATAGAGAGATTACACATGAATGTTGCATAACTCAGGATTCAAGTGGTGTGATCCTTCCACCAATATATTTCCCTCTATAGCACCTTGCTCCTGCTTCTCTTAATGCATTTCCATTTAATTTGTTAAACTGTGTGTTTCAAACACCTTAAATTGGTTTGTGAGTGACTCTGTTCCATGACATCTGAGATATAGTTCATCTGGTATTGTACTTGGAGGTTACCACTTCATTAAGGTAACTCCCCACATGATCAGGCACTGATGCCCTTAAAACCTGGCAAAAGGGTCAAATATATTGGGCTACTTTTTTTTGAAGCTTTACTGTATCCCATTTTCATATATACCTCTCTCCATGGGCCAAGAAAATCCTCCCACTTACAGTTCATGCCTACACTTTGTAGAGCATGCAGTGGATGCCTGAGAATGAAATTCTGAGTCACAATTGTTCTGAGACCAATATCAGTGTCTTCATGGGTTCTTACTCTAGTTCTGTCCCTGTAGATAGAGGCCAAGATGACTTGTTTACAATATAGATAAACAAAAATTGATCATGTGGGCAACTGTATCCACCTGCATGCTCTCAAGGTCTCTCATAGTGCAGAGCTGGGGAGGGAGACAACTGTCAGCTGGAGGCCAGGACTGGCACTGTCCATGGTGCTATATTTCACCCTGGCAATAAAGGGAGTTCAATATTTTCAAATTCAAACCTGGCTTTTGAAGACTTTATGAAGGTACATTCGACAAAGTAGAAGCATAGATTATACTTTATTTCACAATCTGGTAACTTTTAAGTCTCTAGACATATGGTATGTGGGCTGCCATTTGTACCCAACCTTCTTGCAAGTATTATGACTGAGTCTGTCTTAAGGCCTTTATTTATCTATATAAAGAAGGAAAATGTAATAGTATGCAAAAGTAAAGTGATTTTTTGAAGAAATACCAGAACTTTGACTCAAATATTACATAATTTTAAAATAATTTTGCTTCTCTAAAAATTATGTAGCATTTTGATTTTTTTATTTTTGGAAAACATTGCAAACAAAATAGCTAGTGCTTAAGGAAAGGCAGACTGGAACAGATAAATGAGGTAATGGAAACTTTGGGCACTTTAATTGTTACTAAAAAGATTTGGTGGCAAAATCAAATGCTTTAGTGAAGGCTAGAGTGGGGTCAATGTTAGAGCAGTGCATGTATATACTTTGTTATGGATACCGTATTTCAGTCAGTTCTTCTGAAATCAAACTATTTTTAAGCAGACCAAAAAAATCCAAGGCAAAGTTCTCTTATTTATCTACTTAGACTGCTGCTTTTTTTGAATTTTATTAGCTACCTGCCTTTTCTTGTCAAATTCTCCTGATAATTTTATTTAATGTATATAAGAGCAATGATTTTATACATGCTTTGGAGTATTTAATTATGCAACATATAAAATACTTGCAAACCCACTTATTTTCATGATGTCTCCTAAAAATATTGGCAAATGTGGTGATGTTTATGAGAACTGCCTTGCCTATTGATCAATCTTTACTAAAAACTTAAGAATTTTATTCAACTACATCTATAATATAATGTATAATTTATCATCAGTGGTAAATAAAAGTAAGTTTTAAAAGAGAAAAAAGGTCTAATTCAATTAACAAATAAAATTTGAGATACAGAAAGAGAACTTCACAAATTATGAACCTCCAAAATTGCTGAGTAATTTTGCATGATCAAACACAAAAGTCACTTCTGTAAAGGAAAAGTTAAAAAAAGTATTACTAAAAATTTTTAAAAAGATATTTTATACTTAAAAATTGCTGAAGAACAGAAATAAGTAAAAGATAAATTGATTTTTATACTTGATAAAAAATATAAAGTACAAAAATGTGAGAACCTATATATGTCTACATTAATTTTACTGATTTCCAGAAAAACAAAAACATAAATTAAGAATGAGGTGAGAGCAGGAATAAACAAGAAAGAAAATGTTAAAATGATGAAACTGTCAATTAGAGACAATTTTATATCTTTCTTTTCTATTTGAATTCCTTTTATTACTTTTTCTTGTGTGATTTCTCTTGCTAATACTTCTAGTACAATAGAAGTGGGGAGAGTGGATGTCCTTGCCTTAAACCACATTTTAGAGGAAAAGTTTTCAGTTTCCTTCCATTGATTATGATGTAGTGATGCATGAATTTTCAATAAATGACTTTCATCATTATGAGATATTTTTCTTCTACGTCTACAGTGTTGAGGGTTTTTATTAAGAAAGGATGAACTTTGTAGAATACTTTTCAGTGTCAATTTAGATGATCATGTAATTTTTTTCGTTTTTCAGTCTGTCAATGTATACATCATATTGATTAATTGACATATGTTAAAACAGCCTTGAATTCCAGAGACAAATTCCACTTGATCATGATGTATAATCATTTTGTTGTGCTGTTAAATTTTATTTGATAATATTTTATTAAGAATTTTTGTATCAAGTTTTACTAGAGATACTAGCCTGTAGTTTTCTTTTCTTGTGAGATGTTTTTCTGGCTTAGGTAGAAAGCTGAGGATAGCCTCATAAAATATGTCAGAAAGTAATCCTTCCCCCTCTGTTTTTTGAAGAGTTTAAGAAGTATTGACATTTGTCTTTTAAAATTTGCTAGAATTTAGCCATGAAGCCATCTGGTCTTGGACTTCTCTTTGTTGGAAGGTTTCTTTGTTTTTTTGCTTGTTTGTTTTTCACTTTTTACTTTTTTTGTGAGTACATGGTAAATGTACATATTTATATATGAGATATTTTGAAACAGACATAAAATGTGTAATAATCACATCAAGGTAAATGGGATATCTATGACCTCAATAATTTAGCCTTTGTGTGATAAATAATTCAGTTATACCTTTTAAGTTATTTCGAGATGTACAATTAAATTATTATTGACTATAGTCACCATGTTGTGTGATCAAATGCTAGATCTTATTCATTCTATTTTTTTGCACACATTAAACATTTCCATTTCCCCAGATCTCCACTACCTTTCCCAGCCTCTGGTGACCATCCTTCTGCTCTCTATCTTCATGAGTTCAATTGTTTTAATCTCTGTCTCCCACAAATAATTGACACATGTGAAGTTTACCTTTCTGTGCCTGGTTTGTTTTTCTTAACATAATGACCTACAATTTCATTCATGTTGTTGCAAATGACAGAATTTCATTGTTTACACTGGTTGACTAGTACTCCATTAGGTATACGTAATGTTTTCTATTCATTTGTCTGTTGATGGACACTCAAATTATTTCCAAATGTTGGCTTTTGTGAATGTTGCTGCAAAAAACATGAGTGCAGATATCTCTTCAATATACTGATTTCCTTTATTTGGGGTATATGCATAGCAGTAGGACTGCTGGGTCATATGGTAGTTCTGTTCTTAGCTTTTTGGGGAATAGCCAAATTGTTCTCCATAGTGGTTGTGCTAATTTACATTGCCACCAACAGTGTAAGAGGGTTTGCTTTTCTTTACATCCTTGCCAGCATCTGCTATTGCCTGTTTTTTGGATAAAAGCCATTTTAACTAGGCTGAGATAATATTGCATTGTAATTTTGACTTGCATTTCTCTGATGATCAGTGATGTTGAGCACCTTTTCAAATGCCTGTTTGCCATTTCTATGTCTTGTTTTGAGGTATGTCTTGTTTTGAGAAATGTCTGTTCAGCTGTTTGCCCATTTTTAAATAAGATTATTAGGTTCTTTCCTATATGGTTGTTTGAGCTCTTTAAATATTCTGGTTATTAATCTCTGGTTAGATAGGCAGTTTGCAAATATTTTCTCCCATTCTGTGGGTTGTTTCTTCACTTTGTTAATTGTTGCCTTTGCTGTGCAGAAGCTTTTCACCTTGATATGATTCCATTTGTTTATTTTTGCTTTGGTTGCCTGTGCTTGTAGGGTATCACTCAAGGGAGAGAGAGGGGTAGAAAGTTTATTCAAAGGAGTAATAACAAATAACTTTCTAAACTTAGAGAAAAATATCAGTATTCAAGTACAAGGTTGTAGGACACCAAGCAGATTTAACTCAAATGAGACTACCTCGAGACATTTAAAAATAATTAACATACAATAAAGCTCCAATATTTCTTGCTACAGGCTTTTCAGTGGAAATCGTACAGGGTAGGGGAGACTGGCATGACATATTTAAAGTGCTTGAATTATTATTTTTTACCCTTGAATAGTGTATCCAGTGAAAAGATCCTTCAAACAAGAAAGAGAAATAAAAACCTTCCCAGACAAACAAAAGCTGAGGAAGTTCATCAGCGTCAGACCTCTCCTACAAGAAAAGCTAAAGGGAGTTTTTCAAGCAGAAAGAAAAGGATGTTAATGAGCAAAAAGAAATTATCTGAAGGGACAAAACTCACTAGTCATTGTAAGTACACAGATAAATACAAAAATATTAAAATATTATAATACTGTGATAGTCACATGTAAACTACTCACATCTTTTTTTTTTGGATATGGATCCAGGCGGTACAGTGGCTCAACCTCTGTTCACTACAACTTCCACTTCCCAGGTTCAAGCAATTTTCCTGTCTCAGCCTCCCGAGTAGCTGAGACTACAGGCAACCACCACCACACTAGCTAAATTTTTTTTTTTTTTTGTATTTTAGTAGAAACTACTATGTTGCCTAGCCTGGTCTCGAACTCCTGAGCTCAGGCAATCTGCCCACCTTAGCCTCCCAAAGTGCTAGGATTAAAGGCATAAGCCACTGAACCCAGCCAACTACTCAGATCTTAAGTAGAAAGACAAAAAGATGAACAGATAAAAAATAATAGCTACAAAACTTTTCAAAAAATAGTACAATAAGATACAATAGAAACAACAAAAAGTTAAAAAGCAGGCCAGGTGTGGTGACTCATGCCTGTAATCCCAGCATTTCGGGAGGCTGAGGCAGGCTGATCACCTGAGGTCAGGAGTTCATGACCAGCCTGAACAATATGGCGAAATCCCGTCTCTACTAAAAATACAAAAAATAGCTGTCATTTTGTTCTTTGTTTTGTGGTTGTTTCATGGTTTTCTCTTTCTTCATTCCTTGCTTTGGGGCTCTGACCCACCCCCCTACCCTGGCAGTGTCTTGGGGTGAGTGTTTACAGCTGAAGCTCCAGTAGGCGTGTGCTACAGGGTATTCTTTTAGTTTGCTGTCTATAGGCGGCTTGTGTTAACCAGCTCAATAGCTCAATGAGACCACTTTCCTTTTCAGGAGAGAGAGATTTCTGTATCCTGGGGTTTCTTGTCTTGGTGTACCAGATGAATTAGATCACACGTGGCTTGGAGAATGAGTGCAAGGTTTTTTTGAGTGGAAATAGCTCTTAGCAGATGGGGGAGCCAGAAGGGAGATGGTTTTCCTTTGGAGTTGGGCTGCTCGGCGGCCCGACTCTACTTCGACCACTCCAGCCACCACATCCTTCTGCCAATTGACGGCCTGATAGCCTGCCTGTGCTTTTTGACATGCTCTTCCAGCAGCATGTTCTCGACGACCAGCTCCTTGTATCTTCTTCTGCCAATGTATTTCTCATGATATCCAGCAGGTATTGTGTGTATCTGCCAGGGTCTCAGGTTTTTATAGGCCCAGGATTGGGACATGACGGGCCAGGGTGGTCTTGGAAAATGCAGCATTTGGGCTGGGAAGCAGGAGTGTCTGTGCTCACCTAGGTCTGTGGGGGTGGGACCCTAGCCAGGGACCACGCCCTCCTCTCCCCAGCACTTCCCTTCCCTCTTTTCCATATCATTTAAAGGGACCATGGTCTTCCCTTCCCAGCACTCCTGTATCATTTCCCCTCTCTGAAGTGGTACATCTAACTGACGTTAGAATATGTAGGATGACCAGTCTTAGCTGCTTCCTGCTGACAAGGGCATTGTTTTAGGGAAAATAGCAGCCAGATTCCTTTCAGAATCTGTCTAAGGGTTCCTAGCAAAGGGAAGCCATCGTCCAACGATTTGGTCGCCTGATCATTTGGAGTCTGATGGCTTCTAGGTGCGAGAGAAAAAAGCAAGGTTTATAAGTTTAAGTATGCATGCATTAAACATATGTATTATACAAGGAAATAATTTAATGCCAAAGATTACAGAGACAAGAAGTACAATATACTAACAACAGCGTTGTACCCCTAGCTGTTTCACCCTGGTAAAAGAAATGAAACCTCTTATGGGAGTGGTTAAACTTTAGAAGAGAGAGAACTATTCTTGCCCTATCTTTTAGCAGTTAATAGGTGCACCATGGGAATTCCGGAGTTTGTGGGCTTGCCTGGTGGCCATTAAAACTTCCATCTCTTTCCTGTATTTGCTCTCTTTCCTGGGCCTCCCTGTCTTTATTATAAAAGATTGACATAGCCACTTTCAGGAGGTGCTCTAATGTGCTATTTGGTCCCAGGGTCCGTGTTTGTAACTTCCTCCTGATATCAGGGGCTGCCTGAGTAATAAATGTATCCTTAGGATTGGTCGTCACTCAACTGAATCACGAGACAAAGAGGTGTGCTTTTCCAAGACCCCTCTTAGCCTTTCCAGGAAGGCAGTGGGATTTTCATCAACTTCCTGGTCAGTCATGGACAACTTATTGTAACTGAGAGACTTGGTCCTAGTTCTACGTAAGTCTTCCATTATGCACGCCTGAAAGTGACTTCTATTCTAATCTTCCACCTCATCATTGGGATCTATTTAGGGTCGTTCACTGGTACTGCTTCTCTTCCAGTTGGATAATATTTGCCCCTTCCCTGACATTACGTGTGATGCAACGGTCATCCCCAATTCACTCGCTGCTTGCAGAGCAGCCTGTTTCTCAGTGTCCATCAGGGTCTGATTCAAAAGTAACATAATGTCTCTCCAGGAGTGTTCAAATATTTCAAATTATATATATTTGGGTCATCTGAAAACTTGCCAAGATCCCCCTTAATTTGCTTGAAGTATCGTAGGGAGAAGGGGACCTGGACCTTACTGGACCAAAATTCACTGGGCATCTGTTGGAGGGGCAGGAGTGAGACCTGGGCTTGTTTAGAGCGAGGATTTAAAGGAGGGGGCAAGTGAGAGGCTCAAGCTGGATAGGGAGGTCTGGGTGTACCTGGAAGAGCAGGGCTGGAGGGAGCTGGCTCCTCTGCTGGGAGTGCCTTTGGGACTCACATCTTTACTTCCCTGTGCTTGCGCCTTACAGCCTTCCTCAGACAGCAACAGGATGGCTGAATCAATCCTACATTGCCAGTAAAGGTCTGGATTGCCTTGCAAGGTATAGAAAGCCTGCACATATGCGGCCTCAGACCATCTGTCCTCACGTCTACAGAAAACTTTCAGCTGCCAGATTGTATCAAAATGGTTGATACAATCTGGTATCAGATTAGTTCCTTCCTGAGGCCAAGCCAGTCCTTCCTGTAAATTATAATTTGGCCAAACCTTGATGCAGAGGGCTATGAGGCACTTTTCCTCCAGATTCTGAGGGTCAGAGCAGTCCCAGTGGTTCAGGATACACTCCAGAGGAGTATAAGCTGGCGGTGGTGAGGAGAACTGGTTGCCCATGCTGAAAGACAGGGAATAAAGACGTCCCTCATTCCCTTCCTTCATTCAGCAAAAACTCAGGGTGTGATGGAGAAAGAAAGTGAGTGTCTTCCTTTCACTCTCCACCCCTTATCACTGAGCCCCGGTGACCTCGGCAGGTGCCAGTCGTAGGTACCAATGTGCTATGTACCCATGAAGAAGGGAAAACCTGGAAAATAGGCATTAACCGCCCTCACCTATGCCTCCATTTCTCCCTGCTGTCAGCAAACTTTGAGTTTCCTGGGGCTGTTTATGCCATGAGGCATGGCCTCCTTCCATAGGGTGGGGGTTCAGTTGGTGAGAATTGATCCCGCCCATTTACATTGTACCTGTTGCCTGGCTTTGGATCCCTCAGACCTGTTTTGTTGTTGTGGTTTTCTTTTTTTCTTCTTCTTCTTCTTTTTTTTTTTTTTTTTCTAGGGCCCCAGCCTGAAGCTTGGAATCAAGTTTGGGACAGAAAAGGTATTTTCAAGGCTGTTTGTATCAGTGGAGAGTATCTCAAATGCACCCTGCTGAATTTGCAGGTCTCAGACAACAGAGGCCATTCCTCTGTTAACTTCCCTATCAGAAACAAAGCAGTGGGGAGTCCTTTCACAGAGAAAAAGGAAAAAGGAGAAAACAGTTTAAGGGGCAAAAAGGAGGAAATTCTTGGGGGAAAAAAAAAAACCCTTGCTTAGTGAAACTGGACCCCCCTAATCCTTACATCTTTCTGCCAGTTCAGACCAGGTTGAATTCCTTAGCTAGGGGAGGAAAAGTTCCACTGACCTGGCAGGCAAGAAGTGCTCACCTGTTGGCCCCGTGGGGTCGTGACTACTACCACAGCTTTCTCCTGGCCCCTCCTCGTGGCTGTTGGACTCGGCGTTTGTCCTGAGGGCCCGCCCAGGCACCTAAGCTAGGAGGGGAAAGGGGAGCAGGAGATGTCCTGAGCCCTGCATGCCTGTGGCTGTCAAGATGGAGACATACATGGCACCTCTATGAACAACTGGTCTGATCTGCACCTTTGGTGGCTGAACCTAATGCTGTCTTTACTCAGTAACATTGCCGCAGCCTGTAGCAAAAGTTAACATTATAAGAAAGAGATAACAGCCATTTTAAACCCTGTGAAAGAGAAAAACAGACAAAGGCTAGGGGCTCTGACTGGCACGTTAGGGTGGTTTAAAACTCTGTGAAGGGAAACAGAGCCTCTTGCTCTCAGAAAAGACAGAGAGATGGCAGGGTTTTGGAAGAGAGGCAGACCCAACACTTTCAGATTCTCTCACACTCATCTTCTGCAATCCCAGATGGGCCCCCATTTGAAACAGGACAGGT
This sequence comes from Piliocolobus tephrosceles, assembly GCF_002776525.5. Classification (NCBI taxonomy): domain Eukaryota; kingdom Metazoa; phylum Chordata; class Mammalia; order Primates; family Cercopithecidae; genus Piliocolobus; species Piliocolobus tephrosceles. Next base: position 29,799,036 of record NC_045455.1, read on the forward strand.
TCCCTTGTGCCCCTCGCAGGAGTGTGGCTGGCTTCTTCAGTGCTCTGCTGCTCACACCTCTAAGAGAGCATACAGACGGGCAGGCTGTGGGGCTTCGACCCCATGGCAGTATCTAGGGGTGAGTGTTTCAGCTGAAGCCCCACTGGGCATTTGTTACAGGGTCTATAGGCAGCTTGTGTCAACCAACTCAATTAGACCTGCCTCCTTATCACAGGGATAGGATCCTAGATCAAGGGATGTATCCTGGAGTCTCTTGCCTTGGTGTACCAAAGGAATCGAATCACACATGGGCTTGGAGAATGAGTGCAAGGTTTTCCTGAGTAGGAGTAGGTCTCAGTAGGATTAGGGGGAGTCAGAAGGGAGATGGTTTTCCCCTGGAGTTGTGCCTCTCAGTTAAACTCTGTGTTGTTTTGCCAGTTGATGGCCTGCTAGCCTGTCCGTGCCTATCAGCTTGCTCTTTCACTGGTGTGTTCTCAATGACCAGCTCCTTGGGTCCTCTTCTGCCAATGTATTCCTCATGACGTCCAGCTGCTTCTGTATGTCTGCCTGTTAAGGTCTCAGGTTTTTACAGACCCAGGTTGGAGGTATGGCGAGCCAAGGTAGTCTTGGAAAATGCAATATTTGGGTTTAAAGGCAGGAGTGCCTGTCTTCACCCAGGTCTGTGGGGGTGGAGCCCTAGCCAGAGACCACGCCCTTCTCTCTCCAACACTTCCCTTCTCCCCTTCTGTATCATTTAAAGGGACCAAGCTCTTCCCTTCCTAGCACTCCCATATCAGTAGTGTGTTTTAGTCTCTTTTTTATTTTTTGTGTGTATTTATTGTATGACTTTAGACTTGAGGTTACCATGAGGCATGAAAATATTTAATACTTTCGTTATTTTAAACTGATGACAACTTCCCACTGATTGCATAAGCAAACAAACTCAGAATCAAGAACAGTAAGACTAACAAAAACTAATTTTAACTTCATCCCTCTGCCTTATAACTTTTTATTGTTTCTGACGTTGATGAACTCTGTCAGCTTTTATTTGTCTGGAAAAGATTTTACTTATCTTTCATGTTTGAAGGATCTTTTCACTGAATATATTATTCTAGGTTTTTTTTTTTTTTTTTCCTACAGCACTTTAAATATGTTATGTCGGTCTCTCCTGGCCTGTAAGGTTTCACTGAAAATTTTTTAACCAGAGTGTAGCTTCATTGTATGTTATTTGTTTCTTTTCTCTTGCTGCTTGTAGAATCATTTATTTCTCCTTGACTTTTGGAAGTTTATTAAATGTTTTGAGGTAGTCTTATTTAAGTTAAACTCAATTTTATAGATGTGCTTTATTCTTACATATTTTATCTTTGTGGGTATGTATTTTCAAATAACCTGTCTTCAAGCTCCCAAATTCTTTCTTCTGTTTGATCAATTCTGCTATTAACAGACTCACAAGTGCTCTCCAGCATGTCAATTGCACTTTTCTACTTTAGAATTTCTTTTTAGTTATTTAAATCTCTTTATTAAATTTATCTGATAGAACTCTGAATTCTCTCTCTTTGTTATCTTTAATTTCTTTGAGTTTCCTCAAGTTAGCTATTTTGAATTATCTGTCAGAAAGTTCGTATAACTCTGTCTCTCTGTGATTGGTCCTTGGTGCCTTTAGTTCATTGGGTAAGGTCAAGTTTTCCTGGATGACTTTGATCTTTGTGGATGTTCTCAGTGTTTGGGCATTGAAGCATGAGGTATTTATTGGAATCTTCACAGCCTAGGCTTGTTCTTACCTATTTTTTTGGGAAGGCTTTCCAAGTATTCAAAGAGACTTGGGTGTTGTGATATAAATTTGTGGTCACTGCAGCTTTACCTGCATTAGTGGACACCCCAAGCCAATGTTGCTGTGGTTCTTGGCGACTCGTAGAACTACCATTTTGATTGTCTTGGATAAGCTCTGCAAGAATTCTATGGATGAACAGGAAGAAACTTGTCCTTTTCCCTTACTATCTCCCAAACATACAGTTTCTCTCTCTGTGCTGAGCTGCCTGCAGCTGGGTGTGATGTGGCAAAAGAACCACTGTGGCCACCACCACCGAGATCGTGCTTGCTCAGATCTGAAGCCAATACAACATTGGGTCTCATCCTAGGCCCATTGTAACCACTGCTGTGCTACCACCAATGTTCACTCAAGGACCTTGGGCTCTATAATCAACCAGTGGCAAAACCAACCAGACTTGTGTCCTGCCTTTACTGTGACAAGTGCCCCTGACTCCTGAGTGAGTCCAGAGATGCTGTCTGGGAGCCAGGGCCTAGAGTCAGAAAACTTAAAATCGACCTCGTGCTCTATTCTACTGCAGCTGAGCTGGCACCAAACCATAAGACAAAGTCCTTCCCACTCTTCTCTCCTCTTGCCCCAGGCAGACGAGTCTCTCCCCACCTCCACAGACCCACAGATAATACTGTCAGGCTATAATCGATGTTCACCTAAGGCCTGAGGATTCTTCAGTCAGATTCTGGTGAATGCTGCCAGTCCTAAGACTCACCCTGCAGGGCAGTGGACTCCCCTCTGGCTGCTCTTAGGTCCAGAAATGTGTTGAAGAGCCAAGGCCTGGAAATGGGGACCCCAAGAGCCTGCTTGGTGCTCTACCCCACTGTGGCCAAGGTGGTACCTAAGCTGTAATTCAAAGTCCCCTTCACTTTTCCTCTACGTTTTTCAAGTGGAAGAAGTCTCTTCTTATAGCTATCAGTTGTGAAAGTGCTAAGTCACACTTGAAGCCAGCATATCTCAGAGTCTCACTCAAGGCCCATGGAGGTTACTACCTGGTTACCACTGCTGATTATTCAGGTTCAAAAGGCCCTTTACTCAGCAGGTGATGATCCCTGCCAGGGACGGGTCCTTTCCTTCTAGGCAGCAGGTTGCCTTCTGGCCCAGGATGTGTCAGAAGTATCATCCAGAAGCTAGGGCCTGGAATGGGGACCTCATAATTATCACTCATGCCTTATCTTACTGAGTATCTGAGCTGGTGTGTAAGTTGCAAGACAAAGTCCTTTTTGCTCTTCCCTCTCCTCTATTGAGCTGAAGGAAGGAGTCTCTTTTGGAGCTGCAAGCTGTGCTGCCTGGTGTTAGAGGAGGGGTAGAACAAACACTCCCTTAGCTGCCCTGGCTGCTGTTTCACTCGATTGCATATTCCTGAAGTCCACTAGCTCTGAACCCAGCATAGAACTAGGACTTGCCAAAAAGCTGCAGTTCTTGTGTCTTGGACTGTTTTTTAAGTTTATTTGGGACCCCAGAGCACTTTAGCTCACAGTACTAAGACTTGCGGAAACTCAAATTCTGACCACCGGGACGGGCGATTCCCCTCTGGCTAGGGGTCACGTAAATGCTCATTTTGTGAGCCTTAGCTGGGTTCTACCCAGTGTTTGCAGCAGTGAGTTCAATGCAAAGTCTCACAATTGCTCCAGTTTTTCTCCTCCAATACACAGACTCTCCATGTCATTTGGAAGGTTCAAGGGAGAGAAGTGACATAGGTAATTCAAGTCTGTCATTCCTCCCTATTCAGTGCCTCTTTCAGCAATATAAAGTTAAAACCAGATGCTGTGGTCATCTACCTGATTTTTGGTTCTTATGAAAGTGCTTTTGATGTGTAAATAGTTAAGTTTGGTGTTCCTGTGGGGAAGGATGGTCTGTGGAGGCTTCTATTTAGGCATCGTGCCCTGCCCTCTCCCGGAAGGTTTCCAATGATTACTTCAATGTCTTTGTTAGTTTTTGGTCTGTTCAGACTTTTTATTTCTTTTTTATTCAACCTCAGTAGGTTGTAGTATTCTAGGAATTTACCCATTCCCTCTAAGTTAATCCAATTTTTGGCATATAATTGTTTATAATAGTCCATTACAATCCCCTGTTTTAATTACTGAAGCATCGGTGGTAATGTCTCCATTCTCATTTTTGATTTTATATATTTAGGTCTTCTCTCTTTTTTTTCTTAGTCTAGCTGAGGGTTTGTAAATTCTTTGTAATTTCTTTATTCTTTTCAAAAAACTACCTTAGTTCCATTTATTTTCTTTCCGTGTTTTCTATTCTCTATTTGATTTATTTCTGCTTTGGTTTTTATTGTTCTTTTTTTCCTGCTAAATGTAGATTGAGTTTTTTTAACTCCTTGAAATATAATGTCAGGCTATTTGTTTGAGACCTTTTTTCTTTTTATTTTATTTATTTATTTTTTAAATTATATTTTAAGTTCTAGGGTATATCTTTCTTCTTTTTAAAGAAAAGGTACTGAAAGTTGCTTATGTCTGGATAAAGAAATACTATCAAAATGTCAAAAAATGTGAAGTATTTATGGCACTAATAATAATCCATACTGGAGAAAAATCAAATTTAAAAAAGGATAAAATAATAATCTAAAATGTTCACAGAAACAAAACAAAACAAAACAAATACACAAACTAGGTAAATGCTTTCTAAAAAAGTATTTTGAACCTACAACTCTACACCCAACCAAACCATGGATTAATTCTAAGTAAATAACGAAACAGTTTCAAAATGTGCAGGGACTCAGGACTTCCGTGTAATACACATGAAAGTTATATTTGTATATTTTTTGAGCATCACCAACCTATCACAAGTAAAGAGATCTCTGATTTAAAAAAAAAAAAAAAGGCAATGACGAATGCTGTAAATAACAGCTCCATAACAAATCTAGAAAACATTTGACCCTGTTAACATTATTGTGTCTAAGGTTGGCTCCATTTGTAAAGTTTTCATTTGATAATGTAGCATTAATTGGTGATACATAGAAATTTAAACTTATACTGGCTGCAAGAAGCAAGTTAGTTAATTTGGATCTTTAGGAGGGAAGAGGGAAGAAAGAGCCTGCACAATGAAGACTTTTTCCCAATATGAAAAATGGCAAAAGGACATACTGTGTTTTGTACCATAAAAAATTACAGTATTTATGGTATATGATTATATATATAATATATAGGTATTCCCTAGAATTCCCTAGACTTTATATATATATTTTAGGACATATAATATATATACACACACACACACACGCATATGTATACATACGTATATATACACACACGCATATATTCTTGAGCACCTAAATATACATTTCCTTAGAATGTAGTGATTTGGCATACTTGCCTATTTATAAGAAGGAAAAAGGTAATTATACACACACACACAGAAACACACACACATAGACACACAGAGCCCTGCATTGCTTAATGATGTTTGGAATACCTTCTGAGAAATGCATCACTAAGCGATTCTGTTATCATTCAAATGTGTACAATTCTATATTTTTATTTTTTACTTTTTAAACCTTTTGCTTAAAAACTTCAGGCATGAGCACACATGTTAACTGAGTCCTACACGGTGTCAGGATCATCAATATCACCCTCTTCCCCCGCCACATCTTACTCTACTGGGAGGTATTCAGGAGCCATCACACACATGGGGGTGACATCTCCTATGATAACAATACCTGCTTCTGAAATACAGTTTGAAACACCTGCCTGGGGAAGTTTTACAGTAATTTATATATATATATAAAGAAGAGTATATTCTGAAATAACAACGAACAGTATACCATAAAAAGTACATAAACCAGTAATATAGTCACTTATTAACGTTACCAAGTAATATGTACTGTACATAATTGTAAGTGCTCTACTTTCATGTGACTGGCATTGCAGGATAACATATTGTGAAGATGTTACCATGTTTCAAAGTATATTCTTCGGTTTATAAATGCCTTTAGCTGCAAGATCCCTGAGTGACCACTGGTCTGATTTATCTCACTTTAATAGAAATGAACTTATATTTATTTAGTTTCATTATTTAATAAGAATTGAATTTAAAACTATGCACTGGATTTACCAATCTCTTTTTACTCAGTGCAATTATTCTGAAATTTATTTATGTTGTTAAATGTAATAACATTTGTTCTTTTGGGTAATGAGTAGTACTCCATGACAGTACAAAGTCACCTATGGATGAATGCTTCAGTTGTTTCCAGTTTATGGCTATAAAAATAAAGCTCTATGAACATTTATGTTTATGTCTTTGTGTAAAAATGTGTTTTGATTTTTCTATTACACAACTAGTACTGCAATGAATGGGTTACATGGCAGGTATATTTTTAACATTTCAAGAAGCTGCCAGATTCTTATGCAAAATGTTTGTGCCTATTTAAATTTCCAGCAGCAGTGCATAAGAGTCCCAGTTAACTCACTTCCTTACTGACACTAGGTATGTTCAATCTTTGAGTTACCCTAACAAATACATAGTCATATTCTATTGTTAATTTTCATTTCTCTGATACTAACATAGAGCATATATCTCTTTGGCTGAGCTATTTAAATCATTTGCTTTAATTTTAATTGTGTAGTTTGTCTCCTATTTGTGTGCTGTAAGTGTTCTTAAGTGTTCTTTATATATTTTCTTTGCAATTTCTTGCACTTTAAAATTTTGTCTATGAACTCATGATACCCCTTTTCATTTTCTTAGCAATGAATATTGAATATCAAACATTTTTGTATTTTATAAAGTCCGAGGCTTATTTTCTCACATTGTTCATGTCTATCATTCTATTAGGATACCATTGCCTCACACAGGGTAACCAAGATTGTGTCTTATAATCTTATTTCCTAGAAGTTTAATAGCTGGCTTTCTTTCATCTAGGCCAGAGGTTCTCAATCTCAGCACAATTGATATTTTGGGCTGGGTAATTCTTTGTAATGGAAATCTTTCCTATTCATTGTATGCTTCATAGCTCTAACTTTAACCACTAAATGGTAGTAGCAACCACTCTGATATAGTTTGGATGTGTGCCCCCATCTAAATATCATGTTGAAATGTAACCCTCAGTGTTGGAGGTGGGGCCTGGTGGGAGGTGATTGGATCATGGAGGCAGATTTCTCATGAATGGTTTAACACAATCTCTTTGGTGCCGTCCTTGCCTTAGTGAGTTCTCCTGAGATCTGGTCCTTTAAAAGTATGTGGTACCTCTTGCTCCTTCTCTGGCCATGTGACGTGCCTGCTCCTATTTACCTTCTGCAGTGATTGTAAGTTACTTATGGCCTCTCCAGAAACTTAGCAGATCCCAACATCATGCTTCCTGTGCAGCCTGTAGAACCATGAGTGAATTAGACCTCTTTATAAATTACTCAGTCTCAGGTATATGTTTATGGCAATGCAAAAATGGACTAATACACCCTCCCAATTTTGACAACCAAAATATGTTTCCAGATATGGTCAAATGTCCCCTGGGAATAGGGAGAGGGGTGGAAAAATCTACCTCAGGTGAGAATAGTAACTACTGATGAAAGCCTCTGATTCATTGTATGCTAATTTTAAGGTGTGGAGTGAAGAGGCAAAGGTACTTGTTTTCGCATATGGTTATGCCATTGGCCCAACACCATTCTTGAAAAGAGTATCCTTTTTCCGTGGAATTACCTTGTAATCTTCATTTAATAATAGTTAATTATATATGGAGCCTATTTATGAAATCTATTTTGTTTTGGTACTTACTGCAACTTTATTATAAACCTTAATATTAGATAATGAAATCAATGGAATATTTTTTCTTTATTTTCAAATTTGTGTTGACTATTCTAGGTGATAGAAATTTCTATAATCATTTTGCAATCACCTTGAAAAGTTTTATAGAACTGCCTGCTGAGAATTTGATTAGAAGTGCTTTTCATTAGGGGAAATTAATATTTTACCAATTTTTAGTCTTCTCATTAAATGCACAAAGTTTATATCTTATTTTTTCAGGTCTTCTTTAATTTTTCTCACTGATATTTTTAGTTTTCAAAGTACAATTCTTGAGCATATTTTGTTGTTTATTTCATATAGTATTCTACTGTAACTTTCACTGTTTTCTACATTTTAATTTATGATAGTTTTTGTGGCATGAACAAAAGAATCTAGTGGCCCTCCATATCCACAGCTTCCACATATGCAGTTACAACCAACCACAGATAAAAAGTACAGTTAAAAAATCCAATAAAAGTAACAACAGTGAAAATAATACAAATAAATATTATAAAATGTATAAAAACTATTTCCATAGCATTTACATTTTTTAGGTGGTATAAGTAATCTAGAGATAATCTAAAGTATATAGGAAGAGATGTATAGGTTATATGCAAATATTATATGATTTTATGTAAGGGACTTAAGCATTCATAAATTTTGGTGCCCATGGGGGATCCTGAAAAAATTTATTCACAGATACTAAAGGAAGACTGAGGATTTATTTACCTTTTATTCTCTAACCTTGCCAATCTTATATATTTGGCTGAATTTTTATTTATATTTACACCTATATTTTTCTACATAGATGATGATGCAATTTGTAAATAATGTGCCTTTTACTTTTCTCGTTCTAACTTGAATATCTTTTTATTTAATTTTTGTCTTATGATATGGTTGTAGGAACTCAAGTACAGTATTGAAAAGCCATGTCTACAATACTTTTTCTCTAACCTAGGGAAAAACATTCAATTTTTCACAAGTAACTATATTATATAACTATATTAAAACGTTATTACGTGAAGGAACTTCATCGAATCTCTTTATCAGGGTGAGAAAGTTCCTTTCTATTCTTTTCTTGCTGAGAATTTTTATCAGAAATGGATGTTGAAGTTTTGAAAGGTTTTCCCTACATTAGATATATGTCATTGTAATTGTTATTCTTAGTTTATACGATGAGATTCATTAAATTTCTTTCTTAAGCTAAAATTTATATAACATAAAAATAATTGTTTTAAAGCTAATTCAGTGTTGGTTAATTTTGAATATTAAGCAAACATTGCATTATTGGGATAAAGCACACTTTTTAAAATATATTATTTGTTTAATATAATGTAGTACTTCATGTGCTAAAATGTTGTTTATAAGTTTTGCAAGAACAGTAAAGAGAGGCATTTGTCTGTATTTTTTCTTTTTTTAAAATTTATTTTCCAACCACCTGAAGCTTATTGATATTTTTATTTTCTTGTGTCATTGTTAAGTTTTACTATCAGTGACTTCCGGCCTCAGGAAATGCATTCAAAAGCATTTATTTTAATTTTATTTTCTGGAATAATATTTATAGACTTGATTTTTTTTTTTTTTTTTTTTTTTTTTGAGATAGAGTCTCGCTCTATCACTCAGGCTGGAGTGCAGTGGTGTGATATCTGCTCACTGTAGCCTTCGCCTCCTGGGTTCAAGTGATTCTCCTGCCTCAGCCTCCTGAGTAGCTGGGACTACAGGCGTACATCACCACGCCCTGCTAATTTTTGTACTTTTAGTAGAGATGACGTTTCATCATGTTGGCCAGGATGGTCTCGATCTCCTGACCTCACCCACCTTGGCCTCCTAAAGTGCTGGGATTACAGGTGTGAGCTACCGTGCCCAACCTAGACTTGAATTTTTTAATCCTGATGTGTTTTATAAAATTTGTTATTGAAACCATCTGTGTCTGTAGTTTTCTTCTTGAAAGGTTTTTAATTACAAGTCAATCTTTTGATGAGATACAAGACTATTTAGATTGCCTAATTTTCCTCTTCTTAGTAATTTGTACTTTTTAAGTAATTTATTACATTTAATTTCACTGAATTTATGTATGTATTTATTTATTTATTTGGACATTATTATATCATAAACATTATTATTTATGTTGCCCTGTTTGTCTTGAACTCTTGGGCTCAGGCAATCGTCCCATCTCAGCATTCCAAATGGCTGAAACTACAGGCATGTGCCACTACACCTGGCTTTATTTTATTGAATTCAAATTCATTGACATAAAGTTTCATGGTATTTTCTTATAATTCATTCAAAATGCCTGAGATCGGGTAATATATAATGAATAGAAATGTATTAGCTAGTGGTTTTGTAGGCTAAGTCCAATATTAAGGTACCAACATCTAATGAGGGCATTCTTTCCACTTCATAACATGGTAAAAGGGCAGAGAGAGAGCAAGAGACTAGGAAACTACTTCTGCAATAATAAACTAACTTACATGACAATGACATAATTCATTCATGAAGGCACTGCCCTCATGGCCTAATCAGCTCTTAATAGCCCCAGTCTCTTCATGATGCTACAATAGCAATTACATTTTGTAGGAGTTAAGGAAACGATAAATATTCAAGCCATAGCATCACACCCTTGTCTCACCAAATGCATTTCCTTCTCACACACAAAATCCATTAATAAAATAAAGTCTTAACTCACTTACAAAATAGTCTTAAGTCATTCCTGCCCCAACTCAAAAATCCAAAGTCCAGAATCTCATCTAAATCAGATATGGGTAAGACTCAAGGCATGATTTATTCTGGGGCGAATTCCTCTCCAGCTGTGAGCCTATAAGATGAAACAAGTTACCAGCTTCCAAAATACAATGATGAGACGGGCATAGGACAGACATTCTCATTCCAAAAGGGAGAAATAAGCAAGAGAGAAAAAAAAGAAGTAACCGGTCCCATGTAAGTCCAAAGCCCAACAGAGTGAACAACATTAAATTTTTGGTCTCCAGAGTAATAATCTTCATTGATGCCATGCGTTACCTTCTACACACACTAGGGTTAGATTTGACACCCCCGAGGCCTCTGATAGATCAGTCCCCATGGCTTGGCTGGATTCAGCCCATGCAGTAGCTCTCATGGGTTGGAGTCTTCTTCCTGCAGCTTTCACACAGGTTAGCTGCATGCTGGTGGCTCTACAGTTCTAGGGTCCTGGCAGTAGCCTCACCCCAGGGCTCCATTTGTTATTCCCCTAGTGGGAACTTTCTGTGGTGGCTCCACCCCCATCACAGATTTCTGCCTGGACCCCCAGGCTGTATGATACGTGTTCTGAAAACTAACTGGAGGGGATGGTGGTTCCACAGCCTGTACACTACACCTGCAGAAATAACACCACGTGTACACCACCAAGATTTACCAGTTGCACCCTCTGAAGGGTTGAAATAGTATCTCTTTGGTGCTCTGTTCACTACCTGGGTCCAATAGACCCACAAAACAATCTTGCACATGTACCCCTTGTATCTGAAGTAAAAGCTAACTTTTTAAAAAAATTGCCATTCTTTGTCACGAGTAATATCTATTAATGTAAAACTTTCCTTATCAATTATTGCACTGTCACTTGCTAGTTTGAATGTTTGCAGGAAATCTATTTTTCTTCACTTTTTTAACTTTTAAAGCTAATTTGTATTTTTATATATTAGTGTTCATTTTAATGACAGGTGGCAATTAGGTGACTTTTAATTTTTTTAATTTTTAATTTTTGTACATAGAAAGTGTATATATTTATGGGATGTATGAGATATTTTGATACAAGAATACACTATGTAATGATCACATCAGGAAAAATGGGATATCCATCTGCTCAAGCATTTATCCTTTGTGTTACAGACAATCTAATTATATTATTTTAGATATTTTATACTGTGCAATTAAATTATTGACTATGGTCGCCCTGTTGTGTCAAATATTATATCTTACTTATTCTAACTACTTTTTATACCCATTAACCATCCCCACTTCATTCTGCCACTTCCCCACTACCCCGCCCCACGTTTTTTTCCGCCCTTTTTTAACCCAACTTAACAACCTATACTTCCTAACTTAAGTCATTTAGAGTACTTAGTTAATATGACTATTAACTTCATAGAATTTCAATATACTACATTGTTATTTGTGTTTCATTAGTCTAACATGTTATTTAATGTTTTTCCTCATTAATTGTTTTTCTTTATATTTAGTCTGTTTTTATTTTATTCTGTTTCCTGTTTCTACTTATTACTAGCAACTGTTTTTCTTTTCTTTTTTTGTTTCTTTTGTCCTTTGGGTGTTTTTTTGTTATTATTTGCTCCCCAGTTCATAGTATACATCCTTACCTAAACTCAGTCTACCTTTAAATGATATCATACCACTTCACATAGATTATAAGAACATTAAAACACAATATTTCCACTTTTTTCCTTGAAGGTTTTGTGTTACATTTTTAGTTATTTTACTTGGAAATATAAATTACACAATACATTGTTATTATTTTTTCTTTAGATAGTTATATCAACAGGTTTTAAAATTGGAAATATGCTATTTTATGTATACTCACAGATTTACCATTTTAAGTGCATTTTACTATTCTTGTAAATCTAAACTGGCATCTGATATCATTTTCTTCCTTTTATATTTTTATATTTTTGAGACAGAGTCTCGCTCTGAGGCCCAGACTGGAGTGCAGTGGCACAACCATGGCTCACTGCAGCCTCAACCTCCCAGGCTCATGTGATCCTATCACCTCAGCTTCCCAAGTAGCTGGGACTACAGGTGAGTGCCACCACGTCCAGCTTATTTTTAAGTTTTTTTGTTAATAGAGACAGGGTCCCACTGTGTTGCTCAGGCTGGTCTCAAACTCCTGGGCTCAAGTAATCCTTCCACCTTTGCCTCCCAAAGTTCTGGGATTACAGGCATGAGCCACTGAGCCTAGCCCTGATATAATTTTCTTATGCCTGAGTTGTTGTGTTGCTGTTTTTAATATGTCTTATAGTGGTGGCCGGCAAGAGAAGGACTTTTTTTCTATTTTTATGTATAAAAAATATCTTTATTTAGCTTTCATTATTAAGAAATACTTTCCTGAACATTGAAGTCAAGCTTTACAGTTTTTGTTTGTTTTTTTGTACTTTGAACATGCCATTCTATTCTATGATTTTTGCATTGTTTTGGACAAGAAGGATGACCTAATTTTTATATTAATTTATCTCTGAGTAGTTACATTTTGGTTGTTTTTCAGATTTTTATTACTGGTTTTCAACAATGCAATTATGTTGTGTGTTAAAGTTTTCCTTTTTTTGGATGTGATTAAATAGGATTGATTAACTTTCTTTGTATTTGATTTATCCTTTTCAATAAATTGAGAAATTTTTGATCTACTATTTCTTACATCTGATGATGTCTATCTTCTATTTGTTTTCACTCTTTTTGCAATTCACGTCAATCGGGTAGTACAGTAAGTAGTTTATTGTGGTTTGCTTTTATCATTCAGTATAAATTTTATCATTTTTATGTGCATGTATAATTTCATTGTTAGTGCTAATACTTCATTACATTATATAATAGGTTTGATACATGATTTAAAACACTCTTCCAATATTCACATCTGCAGAGTTAAGAATGTAAAATGAAACTGTTTTTATTTTTGGATACTTTTTTTTTAAAATGACACTTACTCTGTGGCTATTTTTTTCAAGGTTCACAGAATAGGAAACAAACTTTCCCTAATCATAATCATCAAATTGGTCTACATCAATATTAAGTGGTGATATAATATTTCATCATTCATTCATTTTGCAACAATTTTTAAAAATTCAACTAATATACACGTATTTTCCCCAAAGAGAGTAGAAAGGCCACTTAAATATCGTAAGACTAAGCATGGAGTTTGCATACGAAAGTCAATTTTTTTCTGTGACAAAGATTTCACTTTTTAAATCCTTTGACTCTCTCAAAAAGGCAACCATTTTATTAATTTACAAAGGATCAAATTATTTTGTGCCAAGATATTTGTATCTTAGAATTGCTAACTCCTCTCACTTAAAAGCAGTGACAACATCAATTACAACACAAATAATAAAACCAAACTGGTAAAAACTACATACAATAGCTGTGCAGAGAGCTTTCTGACACATCTGGTTTTGAAAGATTTGTGTAGTGTGTAGAATACATAAACATTCGCACTCCAGGTCCATCAGGAAACACAGACAATAACCTTGCACATCTCCAATTTTCAAAAGCCACTGAAGTGACTATTCAATATATTCCAAATGAATGAAGGTACTTTTATTTAAAAATTATTAATAATATTTTAAGAATTTCTGGCTGGACACTGTGGCTCACGCCCAATCCCAGCACTTTGGGAGGTTGAAGTGGGCGAATCACTTGAGGCCAGGAGCTCAGGAACTCGAGACCAGCCTGAACAACCTGGTGAAACCGGCTCGTTACTGAAAGTACAAACATTAGCTGGGCATGGTGGCGCCCGCCTACTTGAAACACGGAGGCACAATAATTGCGTGAACCCGAGTGGCAGAGATTTGAGTGAGCCGAGATAGCGCCAGGCACTCCAGCCTGGGCGACAGAGGGAGACTTTGTCTCAAGTAATAATGATAATAATTTAAGAATATCTATAATAATAATGATTTAAGAATATCTATAAGCAAAATCACAATTTATTGTTGAATGAGGTATTATTTTAATTATTAAAATTAAATGCTACCATGCAGAATAAATCATCATCTTTAACGCACAAAAATTTGTATGATTTTAGAAATGGGCCAATATATTGATTTTGAAACGTAAATATGTCAATATAAAGTATATAAGATCTCAGGTATTTTCTATAAATTTCCTGTGAATACTGCACTTAAAATGGCTACTTTGAATGGAGAAGTTTAGATAGAGATGTTTCCAATATGCCATTATAATCTACAAATAATATTCTGTGCCCAAAGTTGTACAGATATCTAATAATCCAGAACTTTTTAACTTAACAATGCAGAATATTCAATGAGAAATTATTTACCACCAAAGGAAAAACTAATTAAAAGCCACTAACTGTATTATTCTTTTATTAATAATTGATTTTTCTAGAGGTATGTTGTCTACTATGGTAACCACTAGTACATGATTGTTTATATTAAAATTAATTATTACCTTTCAAGTTTTGAATCAAATCATCTACATTTCAAGTGCTCAGTCACTTGAAATGTGACTAGTGACTCACTCACTGGACAGCATAGTGGAACATTTCCATTAGCTCTGAATGCTCATTGAACAGGCCTCGTTGAGGGGTTATTTTTGAATCTTCATATTAAAATTCCAAAGGGCCTGCATTGACATATTGTCTGTCCAATTATTAGCTGTGTGAGTTTGAATAATCACTTAAGTTTCTCTGTTTCAATTTTCCTTTCTATAAAATAACCCTATTGATATTACTTATCACATACAGTTAAGATGTAATGGATGAAGTAATGAAATAAAGTGTTCAGGAAAGTTCCAGGTGTGTTTTATGCTATATATTACTGCTATTGTGGAAATAAAATAGGAATTATTATGCAAATGAAAGACACTGGAATATTTCAGTTGTATCTTGATTGCTACAGCTCCTAAATCTCCCTTATCTCTCTGTTACATTTCTATCCCCAGTGAAAATTATTTCTCTTACACTGCCTCCTAACACAACTGCTAAACTTACTGACAATTTTGATTTCCTTAAATAATGCCCCCCCACCCACCACACACACACACATAACAATGGGAGTAAGACTAGTGTCCAACTTTTATTAATTCATTGGTCTGTCATTTTACTGCACCTGCTCTTTCAAGACATTGGGCGCATATGAACCACTACAAGCTCCACAGCTTGGCTAACCCTATAATTTATCCTCCAAACTGAGACACTTGCAAGAGTTAAAGTGGGCACAATTAGAAATTGTTTTGTAATATGACATTGAAATGGAGAGCATCCTAGGCAATGTAGTAAATTAGGGTCATTCCACTGAAAGCCTTTCTAACTCCAGAAGAAGCAGAATCAAAGCCCATTTCATTGATATCCAAAGAGAACCTGAAATCTATGACCTATAGGATCCATTACTTTGCCCTAAGTAAAATTCTTGGCGTATTACTTGGCACTACATCCCTAGACACTGGTGCTGCCTCTTTATCATTTGGCTGTGACATTTACCAAAAAGCACTGTAAGGACAGGTAGTATTCATGGAATGAAGTTGTTTTTCATTTTCTCTCCCGCTTTCCTCTTTTTTCAATTTGTTATATATTTTCCACTTCAAATGTCCTTTGCATTGTAGTGAAGTGAAAAATGTACAGCTCTTGACACTTTAATCATTATCAAAATATGCAGAAGGATTAAGTGCCTTATTCTATGTTATCCTCCAATTCACTGTTCGATGATCCTCAGCAGCAGCCCAGTAAGGAGCTCCATAGGCTGCCTGGAGAATTATCTTGTTGATGCATCTTGATTTAAGAAAAGTGACTTCTTGGTGTTTGCTGCCTCACTCAGGAGCAAAACAGCATCTCTCACCACTGGTTATCCTATGGTCAGTTTCATGAATGTCAACATGTTCACATATTTAAGAGGTTTGTATTCTCCTTCTTGCAGAATCTTCCGCCACACTGTAGCTTCTGGGTGTTTGTACATTTTAGCATTTCCTCGTGTTATGTTAGTTGCCTATCAATAACATTTTCTGTGGCTTTCCCTTTGATATAACTGCATGAAGCTTTTTTAATCTTCATACCTACTTCTTATTGCTAATTTGAATTAGCCATATACATCTGTTAATGTACACACAATGTCATACACCAGTATGTCCTGAAATGAGAGTCAGAGTATGTAACTTTGTGGTGATTTCTCTCTCAACTGGAGATTATTATGAATGTCAGATTACTTAAAAACCTGCTAACATGATGTGAATGGACATTAATCTTTATTAAAGCAACATTTTTATAATTTCTCAAATTACTGAGTCGTTGAGTGTTATGCATGCACAGATATTTTTTCCCAGATAGGTAAAACAGATTTTAGATTGTGTCTTAACCAATCCAGTATAGACAAATTCTTGTGTTACAGATTAGATTCATACTAGGCAATTTTATAAAATTGTGGGTTTTTTTCACTTTTATATTATTATATGTCTTGTTCCAAATTATCTTCCATTAGTAATGTAACAGATTTTAAGGAATCTTGATTTCATTTTAAATAATATCATCACTACCATAATGACAACTAGACAAAGATATGCAAAAATATCTGGAATCACATTTTTAAAAATTTTACAGTGTATAAATGTCTTTTAGAAGGTAGTTATTGAATGCATACTATGTGTTTAACAGTGTGCTGTGCTTTATCTAGCATATATACTTGAAAATACTCAATATTCATAATTGTGATAAGTAGATAACTAATCTTCACTCATAGTTTTATTCCTTCATAATTATGAATGCAACCTGTGAGGTCATATTTATGTTACTTCTGATTGCTAATGTTTAAACTGTGCTAAAGCTAGGTTCTATTTTTGTTTGACATCAATATAGAAAGTGAAAAGTGTTTTCAATGATTTTGATAAATGATAATGGCTCCACGGATGTGCAGACGTCCTACTATGCTTCAATTTTATGGTGTATTACATCATGTAGCTGTAAGGATTAGGGTTAGAGTTAGGGTAGATTGTGTATGTGTATGTGAATAATGAAAACAAATGAAGGACAACTATTTCAATGGTATACAAGTCCTTGCTTATATTAATATCAGCAAGGATTGTGCAAGGGGGTGATAAGAACTCCTATGTGGAATTATTTAAGAATAGATATTACTGCTATATGCTAAAAAATATCTTGATTTGTTTTTTCTTCACTGTCTTTTACAACATTTTTTCCTGGTCCAGCATACTGCTGGAGCTTAACAGGCAGAATTATAAACTATTTTGCCTTTGTATATACTCATTTAACATCCTGCCATTTTCATAAATTTTTCAAATTACTTAAACACAAAGACTGCATGCTTTTCAAGTATAGATCTATAATAGATATGAGATAATGGACATACTTAAAATGCAATCTCAAATTACATGAAAGTTCTGTCACCATGTGGCTTTTGGTATGAACTTAATCGTTTGACGTATTGTCCATTTCCAGGAAATATGCTGGAATTTAGGCCGTGAAGACCGGGGATCATACAAAAGCAGTTGGGCAAGAGCTGAAGCTTGTGTTCAAGGCAACAACATTTGACGTGAATTGAATTAAATATTTTATTTGTTTTGTTTTTGTAGTTTCAATAATTTACAGACTAATTTCCAAAGTACCTCAACTTTTCCCACTCAAAAGTACCATATTATCTCTTTTCTGGAATCAGTTGTAAAAACGAGAGCAAAATCACCAACTAAACATATTGTATTAATTTAGCCATGCACTTAATGTGATATTAAATTTTCCCTTGGAAATTTTATAGCAACTATAAATAGTTTTCAACAATTTGATTTTTTAAATTCTGAAACTATAATGAGAGAGAGAGAAAAACAAACTTTAGCTCATTAATGGAGGCACTATCATGATAATAAGACTGATTGAATGAAAAAGTGAGAGTATGAAGCATTTATAGTGATTGGAAGAAAGAATGCTTGAATACAATGACTTAGCTACAAAATTAATGTTCAGTAGGACAGGAAAACTTTGGATTTGGGGATTTCCTTAGAGACAAAGCTTAAGTGCAATTCTAGCTTACATAGTTCATTTGCATCTCCATTGTATTTTTACTAGTTAAGAGGCTTAATTACTGAAATGTAAAATACCCTAATCAATAATAGGATATAAAAAAACAAAACAGTGCACTGAAACCCCTGGACCAGAAAATGCTGAGCAGAGACGGAGAGTATGCATTGCCATGTAAATCTTACCATGACACTGAAAAGGCGTACAGTGATTCCTTTGGTCTCCTTCACAATCATTGGATATTTTTTTAAACATATATGAAATCCTTATACTAACTATTCACTATTATGTTTTACAAAATTAAAGGAAGCTCTGTCATTTTGTTTTAGATAATGTAGTGTTCTTGTCATGTTTTTCAGACTGCTTCCCTTCATATCTTCTCAAAGATTGATTTAATTTTATACTGGTGGAATGCAGGGTAGGGGAGGCCTTCATTTTCATCCTGGAAAAAAAGGCAAACCCTCTGCTTCTTGTCATCTGTCTACTTTAAAGGTCTTCTGTACAACCATACTTTATCCACGTCCTTGTTTGTACTTTCTTGCTCATGTGTGCTTTTTTGGTGTTTGCTGCAGGTTTGCATTTCAGAAAAAGTTTACTCTATACGTCTGTGTGTAAACACAGCAGGCATGTCACCTGTTCTAACCTCCTACTACCACATCCTACATTCTCTGTGGGTGGAAGTCACCCCATTTGCCTGGACCTCTGTACATACACCCAGCATACCACCTTTTCTACTCAAAGGCTGAACACCATGCTGTTAACTGAAAGATTCCTCAGTGAGGTTTGTCACCTCTGAGCTTCACCCACAAAGCAAAGCGCACACTGATCTGTCCTGGAGTTTCCAAATGTTATGAGAATTTTATTATCCCACTTAAATATTTAGCTGAGACTTAAGCCATAGTAGTATACCTCTCTTTAGGTTTCATTTATGCTTCCAAATTTTTTCCTTCACCGGAAAAATGTATATCATTGTAAAGGTGCTATATTTATCTTCCCAGTCTACTTTTATGGAATAACCTTGCTTATTCTTATGGAAAATAGCATTTTACACTTCAAAAATGGTTCTTGCTTTTCCAAAGTGTTGGCTTTCAAAAACCTATTTTAGAACACAGAGTTAAAAATTTTATTTCATTTTTTGTTATTTCTGACTTAAAAAGTATTGTTCCATCATAAATAAAAGCCTTTGAAACACTGAAAAACAATGAAAATTTGGGGTGAGAGCGAATTGATATATTTTAATCACATTTCCCTATTTATTCTCCATAATTAGTTGTCTTAATTTTATGTCTATTGTTAACATACAGTAAATCACTCTTACATTTTTGACTGTTTAATATTATTGACTGAAGAAACCATATAGAATCAATAAAAACATTAAGAGGGAAATGTAACCCTACTTTACAAACCTTGGACTGCTCAAAGTGAATGTAAAATATTAAGAAGTGTGGTAATCGTCTGTTTCTAAGGTAAGTTTTTTGGTATTTGATATTTTATGGTATACGTTTTTATACCATAAAATATATATACATATATTAATATATATATTTGACAGATTAAAGTACAAACATTTAAAATGGTAGTTCGGAAAAATGAAAATGAGTATTTTCTCCTGAAAAGGCTTCAACTTAACACAGAATATTTTAGTGATGCCTTTTAAAATCAAATTTATTTTGTATTATAAGCAATGAGCTAAAAAAGGATTTCTGCTTACCAATGTAATTTTGAAACAGGATGGCCCCAAAGACCTAACTTGAAAGGTAAAATATGAAAGTACACAGACATAATTATATAACAGACTTTCAGAATGTATGAAATATACAGGTGGAAGTGATAGATGCAGGAAATCTATTACATTGCTTTCTGTATCAGCTATTCAATATCGGTTTAGTCTGAGAAAGGCCAATATTTTTATGATACTTTGAAAATATAAAGCATATACAAATACGAGAAAATTATTATCCTTTTCTCTTAAATCCTGTCTTCCCTTTAATGAAACTTGGATGTAACAGCTCAAAGGCTTGAAGTTAAACTTTTCCTCTAAGAAAGAACAAACTGTTGTACAAGAGAACTGCTGTACAGCAATAGCTAATGATGATAATATTACCATATGTAAAAGTGCAAACCCTGCTCTGTCTTCTAAAAGTTTTATGACATAGCGCTACTGAAATAGAACAGTTTTTGAAGAAACTCAGCCTCTTCTGGCTCCCCATTTGCAGCCCTGGTGAATCAGAATTCTGGGGTAGTTTCTGGCTGTCTGCATTCCAGTGGATGGTTAGATTCTCTTACTTGCCATATTCTGGTGAGGTAGTACTATGTGACTAGCTCTGGCCTAAGAGTTGTTAGCAGAAAGGATGTGTACAATCTCCTGGTTACTAGAGTATTTAATTGAGGTGACAGAAGGAAAAACTGAGTGAGGGGTATATAGAAACTCTTTCTACTCCGCAACTTTTCCGTAAATCTAAAATTATTATTTAACGAGATTTTGTTGGGGCCAGGTGTAGTGGTTCACATCTGTAATCTCAGAACTTTTGGAGGCCAAGGAGGGCAGATCACCTGATGTCAGGAGTTTGAGACCAGCCTGGCCAACATGGTGAAATACCATCTCTACTAAAAATGCAAACATTAGCCAAGCATGGTGGCAGATGCCTGTAATCCCAGCAACTTGGGAGGCTGAGGCAGGAGAATCACTTGAACCCGGGAGGTGGAGGATGCAGTGAGCCAAGATCCTGTCACTGCACTCCAGCCTGGGCAACAGAGTAAGACTCTATTACAAAAAAAAAAAAAAAAAAAAAAAAAAAAAGGTTGTTAACTTTTAAAAGTGCAATCAAATCCAACAATATATTTTAAAAATAATTTATTGGCCAGGTACGGTGGCTCACGCCTGTAATCCCAGTACTTTGGAGGTCTAGGGGGATGGATTGCCTGAGGTCAGGAGTTCGGGACCAGCTTTCCCAATGCTGAAATCCCATCTCTACTAAAAATACAAAAAAAAAAAATTAACGGAGAGTGGTGGCAGGCACCTTAATCCCAGCCACTTGGGAGGCTGAGGCAGGCGTATTGCTTGAACCAGGGAGGCGGAGGTTGCAGTGAGCCGAGATCATGCCGCTGCACTCCAGCCTGGGCAACAGAGCGGGACTCCATCTCAAAAAATAATAATAATTTATCACAATGTTTAATATTTCAATACTGATATCAATAATTCATAATAATATAAATAAAAAAGATCATAATGCAGAAAAAGCATTTGACAATATTGAAAATTTGTTTTTGATAAAAACTCTTAGCAACTTATGAATAAAAGAGAAATTTCTCAATCTCATAAAAAGGAATCTTGATCTTAAAGCTACCTTTATACTCAGTGGTTAAAGACGACTTTTCCTCTAGGGTAAGTAACATGCCAAGGGTGTTGATTCTCACTATTTTTATGGTTGTTCTAGCCAGTGTGATAAGAAAAAAAAAAAAGAAGAAGAAAATAAGCCATCCAGAAAAAATCCAAAGTGTTTTTATTTTCTATGAGCAGAAGTGTACTGCATCTACAGAAAAACTACTAGCACTTGTGAGTTTAACAAATGTGATAGAAATACTTTTGCATTGTTTGTTATTCCAGCCATACCTTAGTGGTATGGTTTGCATATGGTTTATTTGGCCCCTCCAGATCTAATGATGAAATTTAATTTCCAATGCTGGAAGTTGGGCCTAATGGGAGGTGTATGGATCGTGGAGGCAGATCCCTCATAAATGGTTTGGTGCCAGTCTTCTGGATATGAGTGAGTCCTCACTGTTAGTTCCCAAAAAAACTGGCTGTTGAAATGCACCTGATACCTCCTCTGCTCTCTCACTCCTTCTCTCACCACGTGAGTTTAACACGCTGGATCCCCTTTACCATCTGCCTTGAGTGGAAGTAGCCTGAAGTCCTCACCAAACACAGATGCTGGCA
The DNA here is from genome assembly GCF_002776525.5 of Piliocolobus tephrosceles. NCBI lineage: Eukaryota > Metazoa > Chordata > Mammalia > Primates > Cercopithecidae > Piliocolobus > Piliocolobus tephrosceles. The sequence goes on from NC_045455.1 coordinate 29,821,224, forward strand.
ACATGCTTCTTGTACAGCCTGCAGAACCATGAGCCAAATAAACCTCTTTTCTTTATAACTTACTCAGCCTCAGATATTCACAGCAACACAAAAAGACTAAGGTACTTAGTTTAAATTTTAAATGATACAATATTTTCTTATTTAGAAACTAGATCACGATTGCTATGCTAGTGTTTACCATCATCTGATTTATATTTCTCAGTCTCTGTGTCTTCTCCCTCCCAGTCATCCTCTCTTCGCTCCTTCTCTACCTCTCTGATTTTTCTGCTTCATCTATTCTTCATATGATCAATATTATCCTGTGACTTTTAAAATAAACGAGAAACTCAGTTAAGAAAGATCAAGTTCAAGTGAATGAATGAGTGAATTTTTTGAATTTTTATTACAAAAGATTTAAAAAGTTTTAACTGTGAGGGATTTTCTAACTTTTCTTATATAATTCAAATGACTTCTAAATTAAAAAGTTATAAAATATTTATTGCTGTTTTACTTTTTAATTTCTTTGCATCTACTTTCAAAGTAATCAAACTTTATTATATATGTACCTTCATTTTATATATGTACTTTATTTTATATATACACAAATACCTTATATATATGTGTATATATACACACATATGCACACACATATACCCATACATATGTATGTATAAAACAATTCAAGAATTTAAATTACAGGGATTTACTATGGATACATTTTATGTAAGCTTTGCAATACCGTATTTGCATAAATTTGCTCACGTGTATTTGCATAAATTTGCTCACGTGAAAAAACTGCCCTAGGATGTTCAATTTCAAGAACTGTTATCAGGCAATGTTGTTATATTACTTGTTTAAAATGACAGGTGATAAATTTGATGCTTATGAGACAATAGAGCTTTTGTTTCATTTGGGACTTGTTTTGTTATTTTACAATGGATATATACTAGGAGTGTTAATATAAGTTCAATGTGGAGATAGCACTTTGTAGAACCTTTACAGGTTCTCCGGAATGTAGTCTCTAAGAGTACGTGGAGAGCACATTAATGGATTTTGTGATGCATTTATTACAAACAATGTGTAGGAGAAGTCACAAATATTAAAGTCTAATTGTAATATAAAAACATAAACATAAGAAAGTTCATACTTTCAGCGAGTTTATGTTATTTATGAAGTTTTTCACCTATAATGCTCTGATGTAGTATGTTCTATATAAATTGATTTTCACTTAATAAAACTGGAACATTAGTTCTATGATTTCATATTACATAAAAAGAATTAAAAGAATGCATAAATCTTACCAAGGTCAATAAAAACAATACTATGGCTATCTTACATAATGTTAGGCAGTTCATGTTCAAATTTGTTTCAAATAATGTCTATTCTTTCAAAGAGAAATTCGTATAAAGCACAATTAATTATTTCTGCTTCTCAACATATTGTTGTCATGCTTTAATTAGAGAATACTCTTTAATCATATAAAGCAATCTTTGTGTTGATTCCTTGAACAGATTACAAATGGGTTGTGAGCATTCTAGGAGTCATTACTTCCAAATTGCAAAGAATCAAGCAGTGATTACCACGGTACAAAAGTGCTTGATAACACAATCAAGCATTTACGTAATTCATTCTGATCTCTTTATTCAGAAAGATGTAATGATAGCTTGCATTTAGGAAGATAAATTATAGAAAATTGTCTGCTTACAGCTTCATACATATTTTTAAAAATATTCTTTTTTTCTATTAAGATAGGCTGCGCACACTGAAGGCCATTCTTCTGTCATAGACCTTCTTGATCTCCTCAGCGCCTGTATAGAAAAGTATCCTCATGAATAGACTTATGTGTAATTAATATATATGTGTATATACACACAAATGCAAGCTTTTTAATATTGAAATTAATCATTGATTACTTTTGAAAACTAAAATGAATGCAGTTTTCAAAAATAATTTTGTTTGTTTTCTTTAATTAGTACTAAAATTTCTTTACAATCCTTCATAGAATCCATAATAATTATTTTAATAAGATCTTGAAGTTCACATAATGCTATAAAGGGATGATCCTTTTTATTTTAATTTCAACTATGACATTAGAAGTCTTCGATATTTTAAGTTGGCTGTTTCTTTTTTATTTCAATATAAAATATGAAATAAAATTAAATCTACAGCTGCAAATTTGATCAATACAATCTCATATTATTTATTTACTTATTTTTTGAGATGGAGTCTTGCTTTGTCACCCAGGCTGGAGTTCAGTGGCGCGATCTTTGGCTCACTGCAAGCTCTGCCTCCCGGGTTCATGCCATTCTCCTGCCTCAGCCTCCCGAGTAGCTGGGACTACAGGCGCCCGCCACCACGCCCAGCTAATTTTTTTCATATTTTTAGTAGAGACGGGGTTTCACAGTGTTTGCCAGGATGATCTCGATCTCCTGACCTCGTGATCCGCCCACCTTGGCCTCCCAAAGTGCTGGGATTACAGGCATGACCGCTCCCGGCCCAATCTCACATTTATTAATAGAAGTAATGTTTTATAAAAATTAACACAATATTTTTCTCATGGGTATATATTAAATCTTAAATATCAGAAATGAAAATAATTTTAATCAATTATAAAAAACCTTGGCTATTAAATAGTTTCTTATATATATGTATACTTACTGTTTAATCTACTCTTTTACATTCCTGGTATTTTGTAAAATAACAAATATAAAAACCTGGTTACAGATCAGGCTTGGTTAAATAGCTGAAACAACAGCAATGACTTTTTTTCTAATTTATTTTCTTCTTGAATCGAATTTAAAAAAGGAGATTGTCCTAAATATAGTGACTTTGAAAAGGTCCAAACCACCCTTAAACTTATTTCTGGTGACATCAGATCCTTTTCTGTTTTCTTTCTTTTGGTAAAAAGTACAGAATACCTTGACAATTTTTTATCAACCAGAAGACTGTTGATAGCTTAAGTTCATCCCATTCCCCGTATCCTCTCCTATGAACAATCACTTGACTTAATCTATTCTGTTTACTTTATATCTTTTACCTTGTCTATTAAATTAACCAAATTTTATTACTATTCTTAGTTGCCTGTGTCACAGGCATCCTGAAATCCTAGGGCAATCTACTAGAGACACATTTCCAAAGAAGCATTTTTATAAGACTCCCATGCATGAACATTTCAATAATGTTTCCTTGTTCCTGAAGTAAATTTTAATCTACTTATTGTGGCATACAACAACTTTATGACCAAAATCTTTGGTTTTTTTATTTTATATTTCACATTATTTTCTGGTTCATCCTAATGTACCATGATATCGTCTCTGTACTCCATACATTGGCTCTTCTACCTACAACATTTGTAACTCATTTTGTTTTACATAAATACAGGAAAGTTTCCCTTAGTTAACAGCTTTGACTTCAGATTCTCTGATAAATGTCAGCTCCTAACATTTAAAAGTAATGGTCAAAATCTTCATGAACTTTGAGTTCCTTACATATAATTTTATTGAGAAATTATGTCATATGCTTACAATATTTGTTTCTAATTTTTTTCATAAATAGATTCTTATGTCCTCTACAGAATTATGAACCCCATAAACTGGCTTAAATAGTAGTTGGTTAAGTGTTTAGGCAAAGAGTGAATGAGTCAAAGATAAAGAATTAATAAAACTGATACAATAGCTCCATAGACTGGTTTTGTTGTTGTTGTTGTTGATAAAAATTGGCCCTTCTGGTCTTAAAGGTTGAAACTTCCATTTGTTTTATCTGAGTCCTTCCCTCAAGAAAGAACCCCTGGGCTTCTCAAATAGTACCAAATAACTAAAACTCACCAGATCCAGCCAAATGAAACACCAGGCCTCTAAGAACTGAAAGTTAACCACATCATCACATCCAGACAACGAGACACGAGGCACCTCATTCATCATAAATGCTTCCTTACCCATTCCCAGTTCCTGTTTTCCCATACATAGTTACAATTGTTTCCCTGATAAGTAAGCCCCTAATTTTAGTTGATCAGTGATATGGATTTGAGACTCATCTTCCAACTCTTTAGCGGCAGCACCTGATTAAAGCCTTTTCTCTTGGCAATACTTGTTGTCTCAGTGATTGGCTTTCTATGTGGGGAGCAGCAGGATCTAGATATAACCCCTGGTGTTTTGGTAACATTAGCTTATTCATGTGCCTGTTTTTCTTTCCTAAGTAATTAAATCTTAATGATAAAAGCCCTTAAAGTTTAGCATTGATATTCAAGTTTACAAAATGAGAAGAGTATTCATTTTCTTCTTTGATCTATATTTTGACAGTGTTTACTTTGTCAGACTAATCAACATATTGGATAGCTCATAGTGTAAGGCCAAGGAAACAAAACAGTTATTTTTATTCATGTGCGAATACAAGGGAAGAAAATTAGTGAAATACAGGAGCAAAGAATGGAATTGTGAAGCCAGAAGAAGAACTATATGCTTATATTTGATGAGTGTTGTTATTTCTTCTGACTCTGACTCATTTCCAGAATAGAGATAATTTAGGTAAGGTCAGTATTTTAAACCTGTTCTACACCCTTCAGTCTTTTTCATCATTTTTGCAAACTAAAGAACATATATTTAATGGGAAGATTTTATTTTATATATATATAGAGAGAATGTATATACAATGCATATGTTATACAAATAAAGTATCTCATAGGCTTGTAAGTCACCTGTCTCAAATGAAATATATTTAAAGGGAAAATATTTTTCAATGAAAGAAACTAATAATTATGAGATGGAATATATTACATGCAATATGAGATGGAATATATTACATGCAATCTTATTACAAAAATAGCTACTAAACTTTTTTTTTTGCTTATTTCCCTTTCTATGCTTTATGCATTTTTTTAAATTAAGTAGTTTGGGTTTTTTCATTCCATGCCATTATATGAAAACAAAAAATTAAAGAAGCGGCAAGCCACAAAGATAGAAACAGAGGTGTGTACCAGTAAAAAAAAAAAAAAAAAAAAAAAAAAAAAAAAAAAAAAAAAAAAAAAGATGACAAGGGACAGAAGATCAAAACAAGTTTTTTAAAAAAAACTCAGAAAAATGGATAGAAATTAAAGACCATATGACAGTGGTTATTGATAAATCATATTCTATTGGATTTTAATATATAAAATAATATTTTTAAAATATCTTTAAGAGAGGGATTGAGAAAAGGCTTAAAATAATACATTATCAAAAACATTTGCACAACTCACCATTTTTATTAGCTAAGAAAGCATTGTCATTCACTTTCAGAAAGTAGAAAGTAAAAAACAGGGAAAATATATATTGAACATAGTTGCTGCCTTCTCAGAGTTAACAATGTTATTATGAGGGCTAAGGCTTATGAACACATATTAATTGGGATAAAACTAAGGATGCTCTGGCTAGCTTTAGATCCACTTCTCTATTAGCTTGTTGAACATCCACAGGTACAGTTTATCTTAGTTACCTGGTGTCTAAGAGTAGCAATAGACCAGAAAAACCCATTCAGCTCTAAACATCCATAATTCTGTGTTTTCTTTAATTAGGATTTTTGCTTACTCTTTTGCTTCTTCATCTTTTTATTCAAAAAGGTAAGCCACTACTATGAGTAAGAGAATGTAAAATAAAAACTTCTATACTTAAAATCTACTTATTTTCAAAAATTATCTAATGTTATACAGTACTTTCTTTGTGTTTTTGCTTTATAATAGTGTGGCATAGATTAACCTTTCTAATGTTGTAAACTGTTTTGAAACCAAGAAATCCTATCAAATAATTATAGATATTTATTCTCTTTATTTTGATATCTTGTCTATTTCATTTTAATTGGAAAATAATAATTGTATATATTGTATAAAATTATAGTATACAATGTGGTTTTTTAAAATTACTTTAAGTTGACACATAGTAATTTTACATATTTATGGGCTACAATGTGATATTATGATAAATGTATATGATGTGTAATTATCCATTTAGGGTAATTACCTTGCCAATTTTTTCAAACACTATTATTTCTTCATGCTGAAAACATTTAAAACTCTGGCTATTTGAAAATATTTAATAAAGCATTGTTAACTATAGTCACCCTATGGACCCTACAGTGTATATAACACCAGAACTGATTTCTCCTGTCAAGCTATAATTTTGTATTCATTAACCAACCTTTCCTTATCTCTCCTATCTCCTATATTCCCCAGCCTCTAATAATAACCACTACTTTTACTCTTTACTACTATTAAATCAACTTTGTTTTTTGTTTTTTGTTTTTTTTTTTTTGCTTTCACATATGAGTGAAAACATGTAGTATTTATTTTTCTGTTCCTGGCTTCTTTCTCTTAACATACCATTTTCTAGGCTCATCCATGTTTCTACAGTGACAGAATTTTATTTTTTTTTATGGCTGAAGAGTATTCTAATATGTATATATACCACATTTTAAAAATTCATTCTTGTATTAATGAACCCTTAGATTTATTTCATCTCTTGGCTATTGTGAATTAAAAGCTTCTGCACAGCACAGCTATGAAACAATCAACAGAAAGAAGAGACAAATTGTAAAATAGAAGGAAATATTTGCGAACTATTCATCGTACCAGCAATTAATATCAGAATCGACAAGAAACTCAAACAATTCAAGTTCAAAAAGAAATCCCATCAATAGAAACAATCTAATAAATAAATAGGCAAATGATCTGAATTGAAATTTATCAAAAGTAGACATACAAATGGCTACCAAAAAATGAAAAAATGTTCAGTTTCACAATCATCAGGGAAATACAGGTCAAAAACACAATGAGACATAATTTCACCCCAGTTAAAGTGGCTAATACAAAAAAGACAAAAATTTTAAAACTCTGGCAAGGATATTGAGAAAGGGGAATTCTTACACCCTCTTGGTGGGAAACTAAAGTGTCAGATTCACTGGAAAACAGTATGGAGGTTCCTCATTAAACTAAAAATAAAACTACCCTATCATCCAGCAATCCTGCTACTGGATTTATCAAAAGGAAGGGAAATCAGATTGTTGAAGAAATACCTTTCCTCCTATATTTTTAGGTTTATTACATCCATATTGTCAAAGCATGATGCCAATAACCTATTTAATTTATGAAGGGCAGATAATATAGGCAGAGATTATTTTAATAAACTATTTTAATGATGATAATAAATACCTTAACATTGTCTAGTGTAAAATGTTCCAAAACATATGTATCATGTAAACATAATTTTCTAAATAACATTTAGACTTTTAATTTTAAATTTAGAAAACATAATTTTCTAAACAAAATTTAGATTGACTTTTTTTCAGATATCACACATTTCAGGAATGAAAATTTTGTATGCTTAAAAATATTTTCATTAATGGAAATTAGGAAAACACCTAAACCCAGATGTTCAAATTAATCTTTGACCATTTATATATATAAGTACTTAGCTATTTATACATATAAATGTATAAGTTTATATACATATAAATTTGCATATGATAAATCTTCATATAATTATAAGGTACTTATATATCTATACCTACAAATATCTATATGCTTTATATACTCATATTTATATTTATACTTCATAAATACTTATTTTTATACATACTTATATATTTATAAGTTTAATGTTAAGTATATAAAATATATATTATAAATATATAAAAATGAGGTAGGCAGATCACAAGGTCAGGAGATCGAGACCATTCTGGCTAACACAGTGAAACCCCGTCTCTACTAAAAATACAAAAAATTAGCTGGGCATGGTGGTGGGCACCTGTAGTCCCAGCTACTCGGGAGGCTGAGGCAGGAGAATGGCATGAACCTGGGAGGCGGAGCCTGCAGTGAACCAAGATCGCACCACTGCACTCTAACGTGAGTGACAGAGCGAGACTCCATCTCAAAATATATATATATATAAAATATATAATTTAAAATGTTAAATTTGTTATTCAATTAAACTCTGCTAAATTTAACTTTCCTAATGTGTTTTGCTTTTCATATGAAAAAGTTTAATTGAGCAACAAATCAGGCAGCCCTCAGAGAAGAAATACAGAGAACTTTGTTGTGCAACATGGGCAGGCAGCATTTATGAACAGAAAATGGAAATGAAGTACAGAAACAGCTTGAATGGTCACAGTTTTGCATTTGCCTTATTTGAACATAGTCAGTTGAGTTGGTCACTTTTGATTGAAGCTTAGGTAGTCTGATTGACTGAGATTCATATACTTATAACAAAAGTATACTCTTTAACTTTCAGTTAGTTTGGATATTTAGTTAGGTTGTACTTCATTGAGTTATGATTCAGAATACACCAGCATACTCAGGCCAAACTTAGTTTAATTTAACAATATATGTTTTAAAAATGTTTATTAAAAATATAGAGATAAACACCCTTAATGGGAATATTGCTATGCGTTCCACATTATTTAAAAACCATTCTATGTAATAGAAAAAACTGCCCACAAAATTTAATATTTTCCAGGCCTAGTATGACAGTGGAAGATTACTTGGTTAAATGACTGATTGGCTACTAAATATATTTCATAAAAACTGAAAGTATGCTAGTAACAGTATAATGGTAATAACTATTTAGTTAATCAGTGTAGTAGAATTTAAGAGTGATGTTATCTAGCATTCTACCATTTGACTAGATCCTCAAAAAAGAAAACAGATATTGGGACTAAAAACCAACTTTTAAAATATTTTTATGTTAAATTAGTTAATATTTGGGGAGCAATTATTTTGATTAAATATAAAATTCCAGTTAAGTGTGAACATTTTTTCCTATTTGTTATGTTTCTAATATACTGTTAAAAGAAAGAATAAATGATTGAAATAAATATAAAGTTATTTTAGTTCCAAAATATGTAAGCTTTCAAATGGCTGTTCTTATAATTATGTACGTTTCTTTAAAAACAGTTGCTTGAAATGAAATCCAATAAATTAATTAGACATTTGGATACTTTGTTTTATTGCTCTTTCAAAATGAACTATTAACATAAAAATATTACAAAAACAGAGATAATAGAACATGTATTACCAGATAAAAAATAGAATGAAGAGAATGTTAAATGCAATCTTGCTTGTTCTACTTAATAATGTTTTAATTGTTGTTCAATGAATAAAATCTATGGAAGAAAATCTCAATGTGACTGACCTAACATTATCTTCAATTAATGCTAATAAAGTGTTGCATTAGCAAATAAACATGTGAAGACTTTCCTGGAATGTGAAAAATAGCCAAAGCACTTTAGTTTAAAATTATTTATATGAAAATACAAATATTTCTGCATTAATATTAACTATATTAATAGCTGGTAATATTTATGTTCACCATGAGTCAACATTACAGATGAAATATAAAAGTGACATCTCTGGTACTTTGGGAGACACATGAAGAAGCCAAATCTGTTTTCTTTCTTCTTTCTTCTTCATGCAAGACCTCTATTGATTTGTAATATAAAGAAAATAAACACGTCCATTACACCTAAAAGGTTTCTCATGCCCCTTTGCGATTCCTTTCTGCAGACGATCCTCACATTCCTCTCTGCCCCAAAAGTCAACAACCACTGATCTATTACTTACATTATGGAATAATTTGCATGTTGTAAATTGTGTATAAATTTTATCAGTTTATTTTATTTTTGCATGGCTTCTTTGTTCTGCAGAACTATTTTGCAAAACCTCAGTCATATAATCAATTGTTTACACATTTATACTACTGAATAGTATTTCTTTGTATGGATATACCTAAATTTCCTTAGGTGTTCCCTTTGTTGAGAAACATTTGGGTAGTTTCTGCATTTGGCTATTACAAATGAACACTTGTGTTCAAGTCTCATTGTGGTCATATGATTACATTTCTCTTAGATACACATCTAGAAGCAAATATAGTAAGTTTGTTTTTCATATTTGTGAAACTTTCCAAAGACTTTTAAAAGTAGTTGTACTATTTTATAATAATACCTGTGGTATGAAAGAGGTCTAGTTGCTTCACATCCTTGCCAACACTTTATATAGTTATTTTTTTCAACTTTGCCGTTCTGTTTTGTGGGTAGTTGTTTTAAAATTAAAAGCATTATTCTGGTTTTTATGAAAGGGTAGGTGATCTAAATGTATGTGGCTTGGATAGTTTGAATAATTTTGATGGTCTCTGGGGTATAGCAGTGGGCTGTAGTTGTCCAGCACCTGGCTCTGGGCTCTGGGTGCTTTAAGTTATTAAGTGCAAAAAAACTATTAGAGGCAAAAATATTTAGAATTGTTATGCCCTTGATAAATTTACCACTTTATCATTATTACATTATCTTCTATTTCTAATAATATACTTTGTGGGATGTATTGGTCTAATATTAATATAGTTGCTCTAGTTATTTCATATTAACCTAGTTTGTCTTCTTTTCCATTTTTATTTTCTAGTTTATCTCTACCTTAATGATCAATTAATTTCTTTAGGCAGCATATATGACTTATTTTTACTTGAAATTTTACCATCTAAACTTCATAATTGGATTGTTTATATTTACATTCAATATAAATGTCAACAAAGTTGGTGTTAAATCCAATACTTTGTTATTTATTTTCTTTTGGTTCCATTACTTTTACTCATTTTTGGCTTATTTTGAATTAATTGAGGATTTTCCAAAATTATGTTATTTGTTGGTTTATTTGATATGTTGTTTGTTTATTTGCTCTTAGTGGTTCTAAGAGAGAAGGTGGTTAGAGGCCAGCTGGGCAGATAGAGAGGGACCACTCCTATACCTCCCTGTAGCTAGGGGGAGGAAATATGGTTAAGGACATCCTCTTATGCCAGGATGTTTACTCAGAAGGGACCGTCCCAATGTATACACAGGAACAATAAATCAGCTAAATGTCCTTACCTTGATCCAGAGCTAAGTGTAATATTATTAGCAGTGTGGTTTTTGCCTCCCCGGTAGGATTCACTTAACCACTTACGAGTAATAGCCAAGATGTAGCAGCTATGGCCAATCCCAGGCATGCACACCCCCAGCAGGGAATTTTACTCCTCCCATTTGGGTAGAACCCACAGAAGGCTTCCTTGCCTCTGCCACATAAAGACCCAGAACTCATCCCCATTTCTGGCAATCCTCTTCGGGTACCCTCTCACTGCTGTGAGATTTTCTGTCACTAAATAAATCCTACTCTGCCTTACTCACTCTCCAATGTTTGCATTATTCTTCTTGGTCATGGGACAAGAACTCGGACCTAGATGAATTAAGGAGTAAGAAAACTATAACAGTTCCTTTAGAGTTTTTATTGTATATCTTTCATTTATTACTTTATCTTTCAAGTAAAATCATGATATTCTACTTTCATTTTTGCTCTCTCAGTCTTAATGGTATTTTGTTATCTTTTACTTCTTTATTAGTTAAAAACCTCACACTGTATTTTGTTATTTTTTGCATTAAATATTAAATTACATTTAATTATGTTATTTTTAAAAGGAATTTTATACATACTGACAGATTTACCATCTGTCATGGTCTTTATATCTTTGTGTAGATCCAGATTTCTTTGGTGCTTGTATAATATTTTTAAACACTTTTTGCACTTCAGTTTTGTCTGTGATAAATTTATTCAGCTTTTTAATGTCTGCGAATGTCCTTATTTCATCTTTGTATCTGAAGTAGAAGTAATTGCAAATGGCCTTCCAAAATAGTTCCTCTAGATTATTTTCCCAATACCATTGTTTAAGGTTTCCTATTGCTCAAAATGTTTCTCAACATTTGATTTCAATTTGCATTAGGCATTTAAATTAAAATTTTGATAGCTAAAGTGTTTGGCCACACATTTACATACTTATCCCCTTTTGTGACTTGCCTAATCAATTCTGTTACAGTTTAAATTGGTATGCTTATATATGTCATTTATTCTACTGTCTTATTGAATTAATTATATATATATCAGAATTCACTAGATGCTTTCAATACAAGCCCTTTATCTGTCGCACATGAGGCAAATATAATTTCTCTCACTGTGAACTTTTTTTACTCTCTCTATAAAGTGTTTTGAAATTATCAGTGTTAATGTATGCAAAATAATTTATTAAATGTTTCAGTTTCAGGTTAGGTATGTTTTGGTAAAAATTTATGTTTTTTCTATTTTATGAATATTTAATTGATTACAAGTCATTCATTGAAACTGTTGATTTTTCCACAGTCTGCAATATAACCTCTGTGTTATATGAAATGCCTTTATCTTCTCACGTGTGATTCTAGACCTTATGTCCTAATCTATTGTGCAATCTGTTTTTCTGTCCAATATCTTGCTATCATCTTACTTTTGTTGTCTTATAAAAAATTGGGATATTTGACAGAGTAGTTCCTTTCATTATGATCTTAAATATCAAATATCATGCCAATGTTTGTTACCTATTGTTTTACATGTAATTTTAATAGGAAACAGGTTGATTATTTACACAACCACACAAACACACATACACTCACCCCATGCTACCTGATATTGTTAAAATTACTTTGAATCTATACACCAAAGAATTAAAATCTTTATGGTACCAAATTATTCAATTTGTGTATACAAACTTTTCCTCCATTTTTAATAATCTCTCTCTTTTATAATTTTTTAAATTAACAAACAATAATTTTACATATTCATGGAGTACATAGTGGTGTTTCAACACATAAAATATAGAGTGATCAGATCAGGATAATTGGCATATCCCTTATCTCAAATATTTATCATTTATTATCTGTGTTAGCAAAGCTCAATGTCCTCTTTCTAGCAATTTGAAATTGTATATGACTGTTAACTTAGTCATCTTACAGTGATTTAGAGCAATAGAACTTATTCCTCTTATCTAACTGTAATTTTGTTTCCCTAACAAATCTCTCCCTCTCCTTTCCTGCCCTCTATTCTCTCCAGCCTCTAGTATCCTCTGTTTTACTGTTTATTTCTCTTAAATAATTTTAGCTTCTACAGAGGTGCAAGAAAATGTGATGTTTAATTTTCTGTTTCCTATTTTGCTTAACATAATATCCTCCAGTTCCATCCATGTTTGCCACAAACGACAGATTTTTTACTATTTTTTAGGCTAAATAGTATGCCATTGTGTATATGTACCACATTTTTAATCCATTCATCTAGGTTGATTCCACATCTTTACAATTGTAAATAGTGCTGCAATAAACATAGGAGTGAAGATGTGTCTTTGATATAATCATTTCCATTTCTTTGGATAAATTCCCAGTAGTGACATTGCTGGATCACATGGATAGCCCTGTTTGTAGTTTTTTGAGAAACCTCCATGCTGTTCTCCATAGTGGTTCTACTAGTTTACATTCCCACCAATAGTGGATAGAGTTTTCTTTGCATTTTCATTTTCACTGGCACTGTGTGTGTGTGTGTGTGTGTGTGTGTGTGTGTGTGTGTGTGTGTGTTTGAGAATAACCATTCTAACTGTGGTAAGATGATATCTCATTGTGGTTTTGATTTGTATTTTCCTGATGATTAATGGTGCTGAACATTTTTTATATTTTTTAGGAAAAAATATTTCTTCTTTTGAGAAATGTCTTTTCAGATCATTTGCTTTTTATTATCAGGCTTTTTCTGTTGATACGTTTGAATTTCTTATGTATTCTGGACATTGATCCACTGTTGGATGAGCAGTTTGCAAATATATTCTTCCATTCTGTAGGCTGTCTTTTCACTCTGTTGTTGAATTTCCTTTGCTGTGCAGAAGCTTTTCATTTTTATATAATCACTTTTTTTTATTTTTGCTTTTGTTGCCTGTGCTTTTGAGGTTTTATTTATAAAATCCTTTCTGATCAATATCCTGAAGCAATTCTTCCATCTTTTCTTCCAGAAGTTCTATTATTTTAGATCTTACATTTTTAGGTCCTTGATTCACTTAGAATTATTTTTTTTTTATAGAATGAGAGGTGGGGGCCTCTTCCCTTATTCTGTTCATGGATATCCCGTTTCCTAGCTCCACTTACTAAAGAGACTGACCTTTCCCTAATGAGTGTTTATGACACTTTTGTGAAAAATTAGCTGTAGATGTGTGGATTAATTTCTAGGTTCTCTATTTTGTTCCATTGGTCTATTTGTCTGCTGTTAATGCTAGTATCATGCTGTATTGGTTACTGCAGATTTGTAGTATATTATCAGGTCTGTCAGTGTGATATCTCCAGTTTTGTTGTTATTTCTTGGAATTGCTTTCCTGAGCAATAAAACTATTTGAGGTCTTTTACAGTTACATATAAATTTTGGAATTTGTTTTCGATTGATGTGAAGAATGTCATTGGTATTTCGATAGTGATTGTGTTGAATGTGTAGATTGCTTTGTATAGTACTGTAGTATTATGACAATATTAATTCTTTTTATCCATGAATATGAGCTGTCTTTTCATTTGTTTGAATCCTCTTGTTTCTATCATCAGTTTTTCCTTCTTTTACTTGTACAGGTCTTTAACCTCCTTGATTAAATTTATTCCTAATCTTAGGTAATTTTTTGTAGCTATTATAAATAGAATTTTGTTCTTAATTTATTTTTCACCTAATTTGTTGTTAATGTATAGAAATGCTATTGATTTTTGTAGGTTAATTTTGTATCCTGAATCTCTCAAGAACATTTTATGATTTTCTGTATTAGGGTCTCACAGGTGAATATACCAATTAATCTAAGGCATTTGTGATTATCTGATTATAATGTAAGTGGTCATTTTTCAAAATTTAATCTTTGTTTTGTGGGGGAGATATAAAATATAACTGAAAATAAATAATTTGTTCCAGTCAACCTACAAATTTTAGCTAGCAATTCCAATAAATTTTCTGTATATTATTTTCTACATGTATTATCAGATTGCTTGTAAATATGGGTAGAATTTCTTCTTTATTTACATATTTTCCTTGCTCTTGGCATTTGACAGGATTCTGCTAGAATTCTGAATAGAAATGTGTTAACCAGAATGCTTCCCTCAGCTCAGAAAAGAAGTTTCACATGTCACCACATATATATATATATGTATAATTATACATTTTTTCTGAAGATTACCTTTATCTTTATTAAAAGAAAAAAGTTTTTTCTTTTTATAGTTTACTAAAATTTTATATTGAACTTTATCAAATAATTTTCTTCACTTACTAAAATAATCATGTAATTTTATCCATTTTCTAAAATGTGGTATATTACAATGAATTTTATGTGATAAATCAAAATTTCATTTCTAGAATGACTCGACTTGGTTGTGCTTCAATTTCCTTGTAATTTTTTTTTTTTTGCTAATTTTAAAAATAAATTTTGCATTTAGTTCATGACTAAGATTAACTGGTAGCAGCTTTCATTCTCATAATATTTTTGCCAAGTGATAGATTGTTAGACTTCTTTTTGAAACAGGTGGAACATTTTCTTCCCTATTCTATTATTTATAATATTTGTGTAAAAATATATATTTTTTTAAGTTTAGGGAATTGTAAGGGTTAGGGAAAATTCACCAGCATAGCCATCTGGTCTCAGCTTTTTGTTTGTTTATTTGTAATGGTCCTCTACCCTGTGCTGTGGGAATGTTTCTAACTATAGATACAATTTCTTCAGTATTTGTAAGATTCTGTTTTATTCTGTGTCAGTTTTAGCACGTTGTATCTTAACAGGAGCTATCCATTTTGTTTAAAAATTGTTTTTTTTATTATACTTTAAGTTCTGATATGTATGTGTGGAACATGCAGGTTTGTTACATATGTATACACGTGCCATGGTGGCTTGCTGCACCCATCAACCCATCATCTACATTAGGTATTTCTCCTAATGCTATCCCTCGCCTAACCCCTCATCCCCCAAGACAACCCCGTGTGTGATGCTCCCCTCCCTGTTTCCGCGCCTTCTCATTGTTCAACTCCCATTTATGAATGAGAAGATGCGGTGTTTGGTTTTCTGTTCCTGTGTTAGTTTGCTGAGAATGATGGTTTCCAGCTGCATCCACCTCCCTGCAAAGGATATGAACTCATCTTTTTTATGGCTGCATCATATTCCATGG
Source organism: Piliocolobus tephrosceles (assembly GCF_002776525.5). Classification (NCBI taxonomy): domain Eukaryota; kingdom Metazoa; phylum Chordata; class Mammalia; order Primates; family Cercopithecidae; genus Piliocolobus; species Piliocolobus tephrosceles. Next base: position 29,837,208 of record NC_045455.1, read on the forward strand.
TGTACATGTGCCACATTTTCTTTATCTAGACTATCACTGATAGGCATTTGGGTTGGTTCCAAGTCTTTGCTATTGTGAACAGTGTCTCAATAAACATATGTGTGCGTGTGTCTTTATAGTAGAATGATTTATAAACCTTTGGGTATATACTCAGTAATGGGATTGATGGGGCAAATGGTATTTCTGGTTCTAGATCCTTGAGAAATCACCACACTGTCTTCCACAATGATTGAACTAATTTACACTCCCACCAAAAGTATAAAAGTGTTCCTATTTCTCCACATCCTCTGAAGCATCTGTTGTTTCCTGACTTTTTAATGATCGCCATTCTAACTGGTGTGAGATGGTATCTCATTGTGGTTTTGATTTGCATTCTTTAATTACCAGTGATGATGAGCTTTTTTTTCATATGTTTGTTGGCTGCGTAAATGTCTTCTTTTGAGAAGTGTCCATTCATATCCTTTGCCCACTTTTTGATGAGGTTGTTTGTTTTTATCTTGTAAATTTAAATTATTTGTAGATTCTGGTTATTAGCCCGTTGTCAAATGGATAGATTGCAAAAACTTTCTCCCATTCTGTAGGTTGCCAGATCACTCTGATGATAGATTCATTTGCTGTGTAGAAGCTCTTTAGTTTAATTAGATCCCATTGGTCAATTTTGGGTTTTGTTGCCATTGCTTTTGGTGTTTTAGTTATGAAGTCTTTATCCATGCCTATTTCCTGAATGGCATTGCTTGTGTTTTCTTCTAGAGATTTTATGGTTTTTGATTTTAAGTTTAAGTCTTTAATCCATCTTGAGTTAATTTTTGTATAAGGTGTAAGGAAGCTTTCCAGTTTCAGTCTTCTGCATATGGCTAGCCTGTTTTCCCAACGCCATTTATTAATTAGGGAATCATTTCCCCATTGCTTGTTTTTGTCAGATTTGTCAAAGATCAGATGGTTGTAGATGTGTGGTGTTATTTCTGAGACCTCTGTTCTGTTCCATTGGTCTATATATTTGTTTTGGTACCAGTAACATGCTGTTTTGGTTACTGTAGCCTTGTAGAAGAGTTTGAAGTCAGGTAGTGTGATGCCTCCAGCTTTGTTCTTTTTGTTTAAGATTGTCTTGGTTATGTGGGCTCGTTTTTGGTTCCATATGACCTTTCAAATAGTTTTGTTCTCATTCTGTTAATAAAGTCAGTGGTAGCTTGATGGGGATAGCACTGAATGTTTAAATTACTTTGGGCAGTATGGCCATTTTCACAATATTGATTCTTCCTATTCAGGGGCATGGAATGTTTTTTCCATTTGTTTGTGTCCTCTCTTATTTCCTTGAGCAGTGGTTTGTAGTTCTCCTTGAAGAGGTCCTTCATATCCCTTGTGAGTTTTATTCCTACATATTCCATTCCCTTTGTAATCACTGTGAATGATAGTTCACTCATGATTTTTCCCTGTTTGTCGATTATGGGTGCGTAGCAATGCTTGTGATTTTTGCACTTTGATTTTGTATCGTGAGACTTTGCTGAAGTTGCTTATCAGCTTAAGTAGATTTTGGGCTGAGACAATGGGGTCTTCTAAATATACAATCATGTCATCTGCAAACAAGAGACAATTTGACTTCGTCTCTTCCTATTTGAATACCATTTATTTCTTTCTCTAGCTTGATTGTCCCGGCCATGTTGGTCAACCTATAGATGTTCCTAAAGTCTTTTTATTAGAGTAGCCCTTATTATCCATGAGGTATATGTTCCAAGACCCCCAGTGGATTCCTGAAACCTCAGATAATAGCAAACCCTGTATTATCTGTACTATGCTTTATTTCTATACATATATACCTATGTTAAAGTTTCATTTATAGGGTGACTGGACACAGGAAGAGATTAACAATTCATAATAAAATGAAACAATTATAAAACATATAGTGATAAAGCTATGTGAATGCCCCTTCTCTCTCTCAAAATGTTTTATTGTATGTAACATTTTTGTACTACAATTCACCCTTGGCAACTGAAACCAGGGAAAGCAAAACCCTAGATAAAAGGGGACTTCTACATATCTTTTATGTCTGCATCCTTTATAGTCTTAGCATATTTTCTGTTCCTAATATTAATTATTTTAGGTCTTCTGCAATGACTTGTAAAATATGTTTTCTAAGATTTTACATATAATTATGTGTATCTTCACATTTTCTTGATCAATGTCTACATATATGTATTATTATATTCATTATTTTATTGCCATAAAGTTCAATATGTCATTACAAGTCATTTTCTAATTCCTAATGTAATTTATTCATTTAGCAGTAAGGTTTTGTGAAAGAAATCTAATTTTATTAATTTTAAATTGACTTTATTGTGGTCAAAGAGCATACTCTATATATTTTTAATCTTTTGAAATTTTTTAGATTTGCCCTATGGCCTATTATATGAACAAATTTTTAAGAATTTAAGAATAAACTCAAATAGAATAAATATTTGGTATTTGTTGGTACCTTCTACATAACTCAATTGCATCCATTGCATCAGTATTGTTGTTTGAATCTTCTATACCCTTATTTATTTTTTCTTCTATCAGCTGATAAATATGCCTTAAAATCCTGCATTATGTTTACAGATTTTTTGTATTTTCCCTTTTATTTTTTCCTAATTTTACATTTGGACCTGTGATATCAGCTGCAAACAAATTTGAGATTACTTTTTTCTGAATAAAGGAAACATTTTGTAATTATATACATAATTTATATTTTATAATTATAAAATATCCACCTTTATTTCTCATGATTCTTCGTCTTATAATCTAGTTTTTCTGATATTATTATAGTATTAAAGCTATTACATTAGCTTTATTGTATTGTATTGTATTCATGCTTAATCAGATCTAAGGCTGAAATAGTCAATTATTTCCAATCTTTTAATTTCTTCAGTTAATAAAGGCATTGCCCTTGGGATTTTGTCCCACTTAAACCACAAAATAAGCCTTTTCTTTTGCATATATTCTTCTCATAAAAATGCAGTCACTAGACTTCAAGGGCTGGACAAAGTCATATAGCAAATATATCAGCTTTAGTGTTCTCTTGCCTTACATAATACATAGTTGCTATTTTTCTCTGTCCTTTCACAATTTCCTTAACACCATGCATGTTAAAATACACATCTTTCAAATTAATCTAATATAATGCAACATATTCCTGAAAATGAAAGTCAGCATTTTTTGACAAAAATCTGAAATATCAACAAAATAAACCAACCAACTAAAGCTAAAGAGAAGGCAAATACATACTAATCAAAATAATTTTAAGAGCACATTACATCAAAAGCAAGAAAGTAAAATAATTCAAAATTTTCAAATGACCAAACTTTAGAAGACATAAATTGATAACTGATATTAACTAATATGATTTTAATATATATGAAATAAAAATGGATATATAGAAGGTCATTCTGCAATTACAGAAAAAAGAAATAGATATTCCTACATTTCTTGTTGTAGCAGAATTATTAACAGTATATTGACAAATTGTTAGTAAATTTAATCTACTTACAAAAATTTTCAGGCAATATTGGAAGAATATAACTTTTATTTTGAACAAACATAGATGTCATACTAAACTCTATCATGTACTGAACTAAAAAGAAGTATCATTAAAGCTAAACGAGGGACATGAAGAGTTTATAACTCTAATGTATTATATTGATAAATAATTATGTAACCACCTTAAAATTTTTAAATTGGGAAAAAATAAAATATAATTAATAACTTGCTATCATTTTAGTATTTGTGTCTTATAAATATTAATGTAATAATAAAACATTAAAAATACCAAGAATAAAAACAAAATAGGAGGGAATGATACAATGAACTGAACACTTTGAATAATCAAAATGTGGTAAAATGCAAAGACAGAAGTATACAGATTTGAATAAGTTCATTAGAAAAAAAATGGATTAATAAATTGTATTCCATTAAAGAAAAAGACAAGAATAAAATCACATAAATACAACAAAATAAATAACAGTGAAAGTAGACTCAATGGACTCTAAATCAAATACTGTAGGGTGTATTAATAAAGATCAATGTGCTTGGCCAGGCGCGGTGGTTCACACCTGTAATCCCAGCACTTTGTGAGGCCGAGGTGGGTGGATCACGAGGTCAGGAGATAGAGACCATCCTGGCTAACAAGGTAAAACCACGTCTCTACTAAAAATACAAAAAGTTAGCCGGGCGTGGTGGCGGGCGCCTGTAGTCCCAGCTACTCAGAAGGCTGAGGCAAGAGAATGGCGTGAACCTGGGAGGCAGAGCTTGCAGTGAGCCGAGATCACACCACTGCATTCCTGCCTGGGCCACAGAGCGAGACTCCGTCTCCAAAAAAATAAAATAAAATAAAATAAAATAAAATAAAATAATAAAATAAAATAAAATAAAATATAAAAACAAAAGCTCAGTGTGCTTTATGTAAACACTATCAGTTTCAAAATTCTGTCTAAATTTATTAAGAATAAAATAGAAGATATACGAATAACTATGTCATCTGAAAAATAAGGCAATTGCTATAGATTTATCCATGAAATATGTGGATTAAATATTAATTTTTAGATACAAATTATTTATTTAAATAGATTTGATTAACTCTTCCCACAAAATAGAGGTGCAATTCATCTCTGTAAAGTATAGGGTCAGATGCAAGGAATACCTGGTTCTGACGGTGCACCTGTTTCCTGTTTATCCTGGGGCATCCCTCATGTCATGGAGTGTGGCAGTCCTACAGGAACACAATACACGGCTTGCATATATGATGCAAGCAATATTCTCCACTGGTCTGCTTTTTCCTCCTCTTAGCAGCTCGTTCTAAGCTAGAGCTGTAGATACCATGTTTCTCACAGGCAGACATGTGAGACATGTTAGGCAAGTGGCAACAACTTTAGTGGACCAAATCGGAACAGACTGTTGTCAGGAGCAGAAAACACTCTGGCCAGAGAGTAAGAGAAAATGGGAGATGTTCCATAGCTGGCCGGTTTCACCTGGAGGTCTGGGGATGCCAGGTGGTCCTTTACATGCCCATATACCGCAACTCATGTTATCCAAATTTGAGAAGAGAGGCTAACAGGTATGAACCTGCCTTTCTTCATGTAAATGGTAGGTCAATGGTAGTACCCGGTGAATTTTAAAAGGCATTCTTGGTGTTGGTCAGAATGAAGGACTTCTCTGAACATTGGGGTAGCAGTTGTGTATTAATAGGTACAGAGGTATTTTAATATTTTAACAACTGATAAGCATCACAATGAATATTACCTCTGTAAATAAGAATGATTTTACAGTCGTACAAATACATCATGCACAAATTTATGTCAATTATTTTGAAAATTTTGATGCAGTGGAGCACTATCAAGAAAGCACATGTAAATGTAAACATAGATTAAGAAGAAATAGGAAACTTGAGTATCAATAGTCAGCAAAGAAATTAAAATGACAACAATAACCCACCAAAGCATCTCCTCCAAAAAGCATGAACATGTGTTCCATTTGTATGTTTTTACTGTTTAAAACATGTTAAACGTTCATTTTGTTCCAGAAAAAATTAAATTTTGATAATGTTCACTTCATTTAATGGACATTTGGTGCCAAACTGAATAATGACTATTGAAGAATTTAATAATGTAAATCAATGTTACTTATGGAAGTTGATAAAAATAAATATTAAGATAAATATTCACTAAGTATAAATAATTATTTGCTCACAACATAAAGCAATTATTATTAAATAAGAATTATGCTAGGAACAGAAAAAGAGTGTGACACCAGAAAATCTATCAATGCAATCAAACACATTAATACCGCCGCGTCAGTATTGTCATTAATTCGAAAGCAGTTACCAGAGACAGTCCAAGCAGATCCCATGATCTATGCCACTTACCCATATTGTTACTGTTCTGCATTTATTTTTGTTTTGATGCAAGGAATACATTTTTATGCTCTAAAATTACATTATTATTTCATAAGAATTCTTCAGCAAAGATATTCATATGGTAAATGTGGGGATCATGTTATGAGTTGGTATTTGTTTGAATGTTGATTTTAGAGATTAAGATACAAGTGGTATTTGGCGGGGACACAGGACACTTTTTCTTTATATCTTTAGAGATGGAAGTTTCTTACCTTTAAAATTGCCTGCCTCTGCTCTAAAACAGGGAAGAGCTAAGGCCAAAAAGCCCATCAGTCTCTGAGAAAAACCCACATTGTTCACTGGAATGATTACCAGTATGCCTAGTGTGTCTTAATAAAAAATAATAATGATAGACATACTCAGACTTTCTCATGGAAACTAGTAATGGCTAATTTGTATTATGTAGTATGACCTGCAAAGGAAATGAGTAAGCACCTATTTTTAGTGCATGAACTGATGAATCTGGTCAATTAGACCTCTAGCAATAGAGGGTTGTAATTTCTACTATCAATTAACAGCAAATTAACACTGGCGGATACATTACAAAACACAGTGAAGATGTCCCAAATACACAATTGCTTCCTTCCTACTCCATTTGTTTTTAATCAATTTCAATAAAACATCAAATAACTTTATGTATGTTTGATATTATTCTAGGATATTATGCAGTTTTATGTACATAAATTACATTTTTGATCATCAATGCTTCCATTTGCTCAGTGAGTCACAGCTAAGTCTCCCTGTTATTTTTAAAAATCAGATATAATTCCTTATGCTCAAAATACACTAAGTTTTATTTAATCATATCTACATTCCTTATCAACTTACTAAAAAAAATCCACAACAACGAAATAAGCCTTAATGCCTCTAGCTACTTTGAAAAATTTTTTCATGTTTTAGGCAAGTTTTGGCAAATAGAACAATCTTCTATGCTTGCAGTAGCAGAAAAATGTGTCAACAAGATGAAATAAAATTTCTGCATGATTTAACATCTAATAGAAAGAAAACAATGATAATTTAGGTATTAAATGAGAACCAGCATGCTGAAACCTGAAGAAAATATTTGCTGAGAGCATTCAGTTCGAGAATTTTCCTCAATTCAGTGGTTTAGGCTGAATTCTCTCTCTTGGGTCAACAGAACATTGTTGACTAAACATGTATAGTTAGTTCAGTGTGAAAATTGCATATTCAATAACTTGAATTTTGTTTTTACCTTCTTTAAGATACTTACAAGAGTATAAACATTAATTTGTATTTGTCATGAGTATCTTAATCATATATATTTCATAGACAAACTGGGTAAATTAATAGTGATTATTGATTACTCTTCTATATTCATTTCTTAATATAATTAGATTATATTATTTCCTTTAATAATCACATCTGTCCTAGAAGAGAGTCTGAAATTTCATAAAGCAACTTTCAAATTATTCTTTTTCTAATGTAACTGCTCCTGTAAACATAATGCTCTGCTAGTTTATTGATCACAATTATAATGCGCTTTTCATACTCCTGTAATGTTGACTACCCTTCACTGGTACATTACTTCACACCATTTAAAACTCATTTTCTTTTCCCTTAATTCTGCACTAATAAAATCTGACAAAGTTAATAGTTTTCCTTTAACATTCTTTCCTTCCAAACATGATTACTGATATTACATAGTAATTAAATGCATGGGCTTTGGGATTAGACAAATGCATATTTGCATTTAAATGCTGCCATTTTTAAATTGGGGAAGTTGAGTGATTTAAATTTAGTGAAATTTCACAGTATGAGATCATCTCATTTCTAACATGGTCATTACAATATAACCTTCTTTGTTTTAAGTATCATATGTGTAATGTGTGAAAGTCATTTAGCATAGTTTTGGCCATAACGAGTCTAACTGCCTTCTAGTTGATGTGGTAAGCCATTCGTATTTATACATTTAGTCCTCCGAGTAATATTATATTTCTTAAATAATTTAATAAAAAGAGACTAAAGCTATCTATGTGTGATCTCTTTTTTATTACTTTCCATTTCTACCAGTCACATTTAAAATATATACTTATCAATGAAGCTGTTTGCTCCTGGACATATAACAAGACAAAACAAAGTTTATCAAATAGCTTGCTAAATGGCAAACACAATATAAAAATAAAACACTACCAATTTGAACTTTATTTTCAAATTATTATTTAGTAAAGGACATGCAAATCTAAGCATTTTTAATTCATATTTCCATGAAACACAAAAAGTTGACTTGAATGCTTCTTAGTTTACTCATGGAGATAGGTATTTGGGAATTCTTACAAAATATTTGCGTTAAGAATGGGCAAACTAATCCATGTTGATAGTGACCTCCTATGAACTGGAAAAAATCTGAAAAATATTTTTTCAACAACAGTTTTGACATTAATTATTGAGCATAAAAATAATAAATGTTACTCAACTATTACTAATTCATTTGTATAAAATCCAAAACCCAGTTATTCTCTCTTATGCTCTGAAAATTAGGGCATGTGCCATGGTTTAAAATATTTCCTGTGTTGCTTTTGCTGAAAGAAACTGTAATCACTTACCTAAACATAAAAATGCAATCAGGAAATCATTTAAATTATAAATGGAAATTACCATTTTCATCACTTTTAGTTTCTGTTCTTTTTTTATTTTTCTAACAGTATGTTATATCTTTTGTTTAATTTCTAGGAATAAGGACTTCAGCCATGGGTCATTAAAAGTAACTACATGTGTGAATGTCCTTGCGATCTGGGTAGCCAAAACTTGCTTTGAGATGACTTCAATATGTATATTACCTCTGAATATCCTAAATATCCTTTAGTCATGTATTTCTTTACAGTCAGAAGTATCTCTGACTATTGTTAATTTCTTTTTGTTCACTTCAGCCTTTGGATAATTACAGGTTACTGTTAGGCACTTTTAATATGATTACACAGGACTAACTCAGCAGTTGATTCAATAGGCACTAATGAGAGGCTATTAGAGAGAGTACTCTGTTATCTAATTCTTATTTCAAGATATTTTGATTCTAATAGAAGCAAAATTATTAGATATGGGAAGAAATTACAGGTTCATATTTATAAGGAAGAAGCAAAATTTTGAAAATTGTGAGTTCTCCTTTAATATTCTTTCCTACAAAATATGATTAGTGTTATTGCACAGTCATTAAGTACATGGGCTATGAGATCAGAAAAATCTATGTTGGTAGATAAATAGCTATGCTGATAGTCTTCAAGGGAAATACAAATAGTGAACACACAGTTGCTTGTTAGTGAAGAGTATCAGTTATTGAAACATAAACAAAAAAACATAGTTTTGCATGCTCATTCTATCGGTTTACCCTTTATATATCTATATGTGTCCACTGCAATGAGCAGTAGTAACAGTTAAATTTGTCTTTATAATTTTCATGTATTATATTCAGTGATAAAAATATGCTTAAGTCTTGCTTGTAATTTATAATGCAAATGTCAAAAACAGCCTCTAGTTTAATTTATAAAACAAAAAGGAGTTGACTCTTTAATAACCTGTATAATATAAAGAAAGTTACTTCCTTTAATTAATTTGTATAATTTTGGGTCAGCTTTTGTTGTGTATAAGCAACAACATTTCAGTGATATAAAACAATAATTATTTATCTTTAACTTACATTGCTGCGTTGGCTTGTGTTGAGTCCGTCTAGGCTGCATTCAGCCAGACTTGGCTCCAAAGAGACAGGTGGATCCAAGTCTGCTCCAGAGGCCTAGCATTCTTCCTCCAGAAGCTATTTGAAGTAGATTTGTCTCATAACAATGGAAGCAGAAATGAAGGAAAAGTCCAAACATGTAAGTGCATTTCAAGTCTGTGCTTGCACCACATCCATGGCCCTACTTTTGTCAAAGCAAATTAATGACTGAATCGAGCTTCAGTGAAGGAAGAGAGCTCCTCCCACAGAGATGAAGATGGAGGAAGGGAATGTTACTTGATGAACAATAATTGCATCTACTATGATTTGTAAAGGACTGATAATAATAATTGCACAGTGTTGCTTAGAAGACAAGAGTTGTAAAAATGCTTTAAAATTTAAGTACTAAGACATTTGAAAATATATTTATGAATATTTAGCTACTAATAAAATAATAAGTGGGGTTCCAAGTGATCAATTAATTGATTAAGAACAAGAGATGACGTTTTTAGTCATTTTTCACAAAATGTATTAGTTTAAACTAAACAACTGGGATCTGGATATCTATCTATATATATATATAGATAGACAGATATAGATATAGATATAGATATCTTGGTGAAATAATTAGTTTCTTAGTAAAACACTGAACTATTGTGTTTGTTTAAATTGTTTACAGGTCTATAACACTAGCCAATGACAATAACTGGTACCAAATTGAAATAATCCTTACGGAAATAAAATAATTTAGATAGGTAGATAAGTCGTTAT